>NC_034190.2:66178163-66478163 GCF_002021735.2 Oncorhynchus kisutch | reverse complement strand
ACATTTAGTTGTCTGCATATCCAGTTTACAAACTATCATTTCAAGTTTATCTAAGTTTCATATATTCAACTTCTCAAACGCATTCAGATTCCGTTTTAAAATGCAGCTCTCTAAATTCAGATTTGAAACCAAAGACAACATCCTGGTACTTTGCCAGCCAGGAAAGTTAAAGGAGAACAGATAGAATCCAACTCTCTATGTTCATAGGTAGAAAATAAATTCAACATGCCACATTGGCTTCAGAAACGGCCAGAGGTTTCGGTTTACCACAGAGAGTTTGATTCTATTTGTTCCCCTCTACCTTTCCTGGCTGGGAAAGTACCAGGATGCTGTCTCTGGTTTTGAATCTGAATTTAGAGAACTGCATTTGAAAACGGAATCTGAATGCATTGAATATATGAAACTTTGATTTACTTGAAATGATGGTTTGTAAACTTGATACACATACAATGAATGCAATATCTATCATCCACCATATTTACAGTATAAATATTGCATTTGAATATTCTATTAAATTGAAACTGAACTTTAAAACTGTTGAACTTTAAAACTGAATGCAATATTCATTCAATTCAGTTTCAAATCATGAAATACAAGTTCAATTTATGAATTCAATGATTCAATTTGTGCATTACTAATTCAAAAATATTACATTCAAATTCAATATCCTAATATTCTACATTGAAATAACATTTCTGTTGGCACTGAAATCTCTACATACGTGGCTCTGAAAATACTTGGTGTTGCATCTTGAGGAACAGAAAAAGAAACTGTATCACACTAGAATCCTGCACTGGTGACCTGATATCTGCATTTACACATATGCCAATAGATAAAGAGGTTTAGGGTTATTTTCTGCAAACAAATGTGATATCTTACGCAGTACGTTGATGTAAGCATTGGCAAACAGGTAGCCATACTGGTTAGAGGCATTGCACTGGTAAACACCAGTGTTCGCCACAGTCACAGAACGGAAGGTAATTGTGTCTCCGGACACCTCCCTGTTTGGGACTGGAGTAGCATCTGGAAAGGATAGGAGAAGAAGAAGTAAACTATTATTTCCTAGTAGTTCAACTTACTTTATCATATAACCTTTTCAATTAAGTGACAAAATGGCTGATATTATTCATATCGTTATTGAAAAATGTGAGTGGCATCAATAATTGTGCTTAGGTTAGCTGCTTACCCTCCATTGTATCTCCGTTGATGAACCAACGGATACTGGGCCGGGGGATGCCGTCAGAGCGGCACACTAAGCGTGCATTCTCCTCTGGGGCCAGCACCAGGTTACTGGGCTTTTCCAACCAGAACGGAGCAGCTGTCATGGAGATCAGGTCAGCAGAAAAAGACAAACATATCATATCACATAAATCTACATAAATATTAAATATTTCCGTAATATCAAACCCCATACAAGGACAAGTAACATTGTCCAGGCTATATCAAACTACTGAATATCAAACTAATGGGCTATTTCCTTCCACTGGAAATCAAACAGTGAAATGTAAAGTTCAAATCGACATCCTTGTGAGAGTAAATATGCTGAACATGTCCCAGTATCTGTGTGTTGGTGTGATGAAGGATGACGTGATGTAGATGATTGGCTGACCTTTGATCCGGACAGTGATGGTGTGTTCCAAGTATCCAATCTTGTTTGTGGCACTGCACGTGTATTCACCAGAGTCCTCAAAAGCGGCCTTGGGGATCTGCAGTAACTTGTTGTAGTTCTTCACCTTCATGTTGGTCGTGTCCAGTTCCTGTCCATCTTTGGTCCATGTGATGACAGGGGTTGGACTATTATATGGTAATTATAATTCAAACCAAATAAAATCACATGTCAGGTGTATTCAGAATGCTTTGAATGTTGAATGAACATTCAAAACTTGACGACTTGGTTTGAAGAAGTAATAGTACAAAACAAGATACTTGAGGCATTTCAATGTAGCCTTTTATGACTTACAACACTGTCCAGGACATAGCTTAAAACAAGTACAGTAGTTGCACCGGCAAAACTGGGAAGTGGAATAGTAGAAGAAGTATTGAGAATAAGCACATTAACTACCATATATGTTTTGCCCATTATAAGCAATCAGAATTGTTCCACTGACTTGATTAGCTATTGTGAAAGACCAAATAAATTAAACAGATATGTGTGAAATATGACCGGAGCCTGCATTTGGTCCTATTTTAATTATTGTTCATTGAGATACAGTATGTTAAATATACCACCAACAGTTGGTTTTGTTAAATTCAGGGCCCTAAAAACAATAACTCGAAAGCATCATGATACTGTACAAGCCTCTTGTTCACCACAAGGGGCTTATTGGAGATGCCATTGATGACTGCTTCAAACAATGTACAGTACAATTGTGATTGCTAGGTATACATTTTTAGATTATTTCTTGATACATTTGAATTTTGAAACGAGGTCTAGTTGCGGCCATAACCGGAATAGATTGTGAACGATTCTTGGCGGAATTCAATTGCTTGACTGCCGTGGGGGAGATTAGCAATGATTTCTTCTCGAGTTCAGTTTTTAGTGTAGGTTTTGGTTCTATAAAGCTATGTTCATGCATTCTTTTTAGCACCATGCAATCAATGTTCAGTTCTAAACATGTATTTTCCTTCCCTATACTGTCTGCAGCATGATCTATTTTCCTAGCCTCGTGGAGAAAAGCATTGTTATAGATCGTTTAGGCCTATAATCGGGATCCATTTATCCCCCTTCAAATGTTTAAATTAAAAAGGGGTGTGCTTTTTGCCCTTTTTTCTAAACCCTCTCAATTGGAGCACTGCTGGTACTCCTATATTTGAACTATTGTGTTGTCTCATGTTTCTGTTTTTACTGTGTTATTGTTCTGGCCTTTTGGTCAAGTCGTGGTTGTAAATAAGAAGTGGTTCTCAACTGACTTGCAGAGGGAAAGAATGTCCCAAAACGTTTGTGGTTGAGAGGATCATGGCTATATCGTAAATATTAATGAAAACAACTATTTGCATTTTGGTCTTGATTTAAGGTCAGGTGGAAAAATCTGATTTTAATAATACATTTTTTTAAACAGGCGGGGTTTAGCCATAATTATGACTTTGTGCCTGTAGTAACTAGTGATGACCGAGGATCACTCACACTCCAGCAGCGATGCACTCGAGGAGCAGCTCCTCCCCCTTCAGGACAGTCTGGGAGCTGGACCTCCCGGCTGGAGACAGGAAGGTGGGAGCGGCCTCTGACACCATGCGGGCTGTGGAGGAAACACAACACACCACACAGAGTTAGAACCACAGAGATAGATAGAGGACTTTTTACCACAAAAGCCCATTTTAGAATGGGAAGCACCATTATGGACTTTCACCATTTTGAAGTCGTCAACTGGGTGGGACTTCCTATGGGTTAACGCTGCAATTTGTAACTTTTTGGGCGACCTGACCCAATTCACATAGAAATGTGAGTTATAGCTCTATCATTCTCATTGAAAGCAAGTCTAAGAAGCGGTAAATCTGTTCTCCCCTAATTATATGATTACGGTTTTGTACACCAGCTTCAAACAGCTGAAAATACAATATTTTTGGTTATTGGAAATACATTTCACAGCGGTTTAGATGGTACAATGATTCTCTAAACCCTGCGTGCTTGTTTTGTCACAAACTGAAATTTGGGACAAATTACATCTGCGTTACCTATCATATGTACAAGAATTTTAGCAACCAGGAAATGGCGGAGCGATTTCGGCATATTGCACCTTTAAGGAAGGATCATATAATTCCATCCAAGTCACCAGGAGGGATCAGCCAATGAATTATACTTGCGAGGAAACATTCCATAACTGCAGATGGCAGTAAATCGGCAACCTTGGCTTTATACCAGTTCCAACAACACACTCTAGGTGGCAGTGTGCACTCTTTCAGGTTGTTTGCCAACTCATAGAAGTAGTAGAAGAAGAAAATTGGCCTCAATGGCGCTGCCCGTGTTCTCAGAGACATCATAATGGGACAGATACAATGACGCAATGTCTATGGTTAGAACTTTTCTCACTTAAATATCCTGACAGCATGGACTACGACTGTGGTTTGACTACGACTGGTACTTCACACTGGGTACGTAAAACAGTGGTGCCTAACTCATCCTGGGCCTGAAGACTGTGTCAAGGCAGACCAATGTTAAAGAAGGGTCAGGTTGTTAAGACGAGGTTGTTCATTCTTGACAGTATACTTGGTAAAAATTAAACACAACAAAAGAAGCAGAGCACACACTCACCACTGCACTAGGTCAGTAAGATCGGAGAAGAGCTATGGTGAGTCGTATTAGGGATAGTCTGAAATAAAACAATGTGGGGCAAACCAAAGCAACAGTTTAATAAGGAAGGCCAGTTAGTACATGGTAAGTTAAGTAAATTATGCAACATCCCTTGTGCTACATACCAATACTCACTTGTAAGGACTCTAACGGTAATAGGCATCTTCTGTTGAATTATGTTTTTGTAGGGGAAGCGTGCGTTGCAACAGTAGTCGGTGGCAGAGTCATTGACGTAGACATTAGAGAAGTAGAGATCTCCATTCACCCCCATAGACACTCTACGGTCTTGTTTGATAGGCAGCATGACTGGGGGGTGGGGCTGGTGAGGCCAGTTGAAAGGTCTCCCTGATGAACCTGAAATAAATACAAAGTTATTTATGCATTTCCTGTTAAGGTCATCTGGAGTTGATGGGATAAATACAGATAATGTTTGGGATAAGTGCCATATTACAAAAACATGAGCAAAATAAGCTCATCAGTTCCGAACGAGAGACAAGTGGTTGTCATTAATTATAGAATATCAATGCCATTCCTAGACATGATGTACTTCTGATTTGAGAATAGGAGGTAGGCCTACTCACACTTGCTCATCCAATAGGTCTCAGGTTTGGGAGGGCCTGGAGGAGGGCTGCAGTCCAGGACCAGAGGAAGACCAACACTCACCGTTACTGGTTCCAAAACCTCTCTGGGCCACAGAGGGGCCCCTGACATGAAAACATAGGGTTAAGAAGATGTGGTTAGTGGAATTTAACACAGAGAGCAGAATCTTGCCGGGATATGGACTTATCTTAACACAAGACCACTTTTGAGGTCTGAAAATGGCTGACAAAATTAGATTTTGTACGGATTTGTCAGTTTAAGCTTTGCTTGGTTCTGCCACCAAAGTTGAGCATTTTCAAGGTTTGAGGCTCTAGCTTTCGAATGTACTCTGTGACAATGGACTCAAAAGCCTGAATGGAGTGGCAGCTTACTAGAGATGCGTAGGTTGATCTTGTTTGAGTATGCAGTACCATACTCATTGGTGGCAACACACTGGTACTCGCCCTCATAAGCCTCCGGGTCAGCCCAGGCATAGATGTCCAGCGTCCCCGAACGTCTCCTCATCGAGGCCTGAGGGTCCCGTGCCACATTGAAATACTTCCCATTACGCCTCCATGAGAAACTTAGGGATAAAGGCAAGTCATTTGGTTAAAGTAGTTAAAAGAGTTGTACAATAGCTACTCACCATTTTTATACGGTTTTGAACTATAAAGAAAGTGTTTTTGATTTGTCAGTTCTTACATTGGGTGGGGGGTGCCTTTGGCTTCACACTCAACGACCATGTTGTCTCTGGGGTCCACGACATGATCCTTCAACGACTGTTTTATAATGGTGGGGGGCTGTCTGACTTTAGGTTGACAAGTCAAAATGTAAGACCTGATTGCATTAGGATTGTACATTCATTTACATACTGTATTTGACAATATACAGCACTGTACACTATTATCACCATATTGCAGGGACACAATAGGTTGTATTGACTTACATTCCAGTGGGACGTCAAAGGCAGACAGTCCTTGCCATAACAGTAGTAATAGAGTGGATCTGGCCAGCATCCCCATCTCTACAGTGAACGACCTTCACCGATCCTGTTGACGGACGCCTTTATCTAGGAACTGTTTTATTAGTGATCGATTAAGCAATTCAAATGTTTCATGAAATCAAATTAAATATCATGACATTTATGGGACCAATTGCTTCGTAAGACAATATTTTCTAGCGCAAAACAACAAAATAAAATGAAATGCCATTTAGTATCCAAACAGCAGTATTTAATCTCTGTCCCACTCAACAGTCTGCGCTGTCACATTCTCTGACAGAGTCTCTTTGTCACTGTTTCCAAACAATAGATCCACCAACGCAACACATGCCCAGGACTCAACTCCAGTCTCAAGCCATTATGAAAAACTTACCTCCTCCACAGGACTACATTAATAAAGCTTTTGTTAGTTGCTGTGTACTTGAATCCCAAAGAAATACATTGTTATAATGTAATTAATATATCACTACTATATTACCCTGTTAGTTATAAATATATATGATACAAAGTGTAACAAAACAGATCATTGATCAGACTCATTGATCAACTCATCTACAACAATTATCAGAACTTTTCTTCCTCTAGAACACATTAGCTCATTACATCTGCGTTACCTTTCATAAGCACAATCCTTCAAGTGGAATATCATGAGGTTTCCCTCTTCCCCATCATCTCCATGACACTCCAATGCATTGAGTTTCTCCACAATTCCAATGTCCAGTTAGTGCCGTAAACAGATAAAATCCTTGGTGGTCAATCAGTCAATTTTGTTTCCTTGGTCAATCAAATAGCAGGAATCTGGAGAGGTAGAGCAGAGTGAACATCTCAGTAATAGAGTTTCTGTCTGTGCCATGGCCGTTCTGCACTCTGCCCACCCATCTCATGAATAATGAATGAGCTCCCTTCGCCCCCCCCTCACCACCCACTTCTCTGTGCCTGCCAAGCTCCCTCTCTCTCGCTCTCTCGTGTACACGCACATATTCGTTCAAAGAAATTTGTGAATAAGTATCATGGATAGTTTTAACAATGAGATGATAAAATGTGGTTTGAGTGGAATGATTGAGCACTGCTTGGAATTGGAATGATTGGCATTGTTGAGGTTTGGACATGACATCATTTGAATGGAAAGAAAGATGGTTGTCACAACCATAGATATAGAGCCTTGATACATGGTCTGTGGTCACAACCTTGTATGCTGACTCATTTGATGATGCCTATCTGGGGAAACTTATGAGGGAAGCCAGACAAAATTGTTTGTATTTACATCAAAGCTGTGTAACAACAAAGCTTTATCTCTATTGCATTCCCACACTCTGCTTATGAGCTTATTCATATTGAGCAATTTCAGTGCCTAAAAGAATTTCACAGAAATACTCTGTGTACTCAGTGGAAACACAAGCCAGCCCATAGTCTGCACATGGTTAGCATTTTTATTGGTTTTGATGACATCAATGATGTGGGCCTTATTGTTGGCTGCTGAAAACCAGGGAACAGAGTATGAGTGCAATGTTTGTCTCAAATGAATTTTATATGCAAGAAAAAACCCTTGCAAATGAACTCATCACAAAGGCTGTTAGAAGGAATGACTGTTTTATCGGCAAAACAGAGGCATAGTTGTAGCAAGCAATGTCTGTTGTGTCTGTTTGTGAATTGTGTTGAAAGCGATTTTATGGTGTCTAACCCTCTGGCCAAATTAACTTCCTTTTGTATGAAAACAAAAATAAACACTTCACTTGTTGGCACTCTGGCCACCTTCCCTCTATTGTCTCCTTCCAATGTGTAGCTCATCAGCATTTTCTATTCCCATTCTATT
The DNA here is from genome assembly GCF_002021735.2 of Oncorhynchus kisutch. NCBI lineage: Eukaryota > Metazoa > Chordata > Actinopteri > Salmoniformes > Salmonidae > Oncorhynchus > Oncorhynchus kisutch. The sequence goes on along the minus strand of NC_034190.2, from coordinate 66,470,483 downwards.
CTATACTCGACCACTCTAATACAGTACACCCCACAGGTGGCTGGTGGCACCTTAATTGGGGAGGACAGGCTCATAGTAATGGCTGGAACAGATATTAATGGAATGGAATCAAACACATCAAACATATATGGTTGCCATGCCTTTGATAACACTCAATTCACTCCATTCCAGCCTTCTGTGGTACACCTAAGCAAGAAAATTCAATCATGCTGACTGACATCCTCAGAAAGGGCACAGGTCAAAGCCGTTCAGCGGAGGACTCTTCAGGAGAATAAAATGTTTTTTTTTCTAGAAACAGCACAGAACTCTAGAAGAGGCCTCTGTCTCTGTGGCAGTCTTAAGCCTCTACATAGTTCTGACCCAAGTAGGCTAGGGGCCCAGGAATGCAGACACAGCACTAATTCATGGATATGTACTATACTCTATGCTAAAATGGACTAACACGACTGGTGAGGGTAAGATGAAAACCAAACCAATTAATTATCTCTGACAATTTTTTCTAAAGAATCCAAAGGGTTTCACTGTAAGCAATTGTTTGGAGATGTCACACCCTGATCTGTTTCACCTGCCTTGTGCTTGTCTCCACCCCCCAGCAGGTATCTCCGGATTCCCGTTTCTCCAGTTCTCTAGTTCTTGTTTTCTAGTTTACCCTGTTCCAAACGTTCTGCCTGCCCTGACCCTGAGCCTGCCTGCCATTCTGTCCCTTTTGGACCCTGCCTTGGATTACGAACCTCCGCCTGCCTGCCCTCGACCTGCCCTTTTGCCTGCCTCTTTGTTATAATAAATATTCTGAGAACAGAACCATATGTCTCCTGTGTCTGCATCTGGGTCATATCCTGAGTCGAGATACTACGAACTGGCCATGACTGACCCAGCAGACTCGGACCAGCTTCACAATGCTGTCTGCCTGCAAGAAGACACAAGGAGCTACTTTTGAACCTTATGGAAGGACTCCATACCTTGGTGGAATGCCATGACCAGGGTTTCAACTCATTACTGGAGCAATTCCGCTGACTATCTATCAGGCAGCAAGTCATAACGGAAACCTCCCAGAAGCTCAGTAACCCTGATACCAGGGGGGCTTTTCCCCAGCCTACCCCGGCTTCCCGAGAACTCCACTTACCTCCTCCGGAGCGCTATGTTGGGGATCCTGGAGCCTGCCAGGCATTCCTCTCCCATCTTTAAGCTGCAGCCCTCTTCGTTTTCTTCAGATCGTTCGATGATAGCGTCTCTCATAACGCTCATGTCTGGAAGGGTGCTCGCCTGGGCTACAGTGGTGTGGGAGCAACAATCCGCCGTTTACCTTCGTCTGGAGGATTTTGTAGTAGAGTTGAGGAAGTGGTTTGATTCTCCGATGTCCTGGAGAGAGTCGGCTCGGAAGCTACTTCAGCTACATCAAGACTCCCATAGTGTGGCAGACTATGCGGTAGACTATACCATGTTGGCCGCCGAGAGTGCCTGGAACCCGGAGTCCCTCGTTGACACCTTCCTTCATGGATTATCGGAGGAAATTAAAGATTTTCTCGCAGCTTGGAAGTTACCCATGGACCTTGACTCCCTCATAGCGTTGACTATAAGGATCGATGGGCGCCTACGGGAATGCAGGAGGGAGAGGAGGTCTGTACTTGGCCACACTCGCTCATCAACGGTTTCTGCCTCACCTCCGAAAAACCCTGGATGTCTCCATTGCATGTATTCCGGAGAGAATCTGAAGTCACCCAAGTTCCCTCGGGAATCATCGGGGACTGGCGACTCGTCTCCTTCAGAGCCCATGATTCTGGGCAGGGCTAGACGGTCTCCTTATGACTGTTTACACAGGCTGAGCTCCAACAGTTGCCTGTATTGTGGTACTACAGGACATTATATATCTACCTGTCCAGTAAAAGATCAGGCTCATCAGTAGGTACGAATATGCTGGTGGGCCTTACTGGAAGTCTCCAAACTCCTATTACTTGTACACCTCTCCATGCTATCCTGCTGTGGGGTGACCGGTCTAAATCTCTCCCGGTCATCATTGACTCTGGGGCTGACGAGAGCTTCATGGATGCTATCCTGGTATCTGAGCTGGGTTTCTCCACACAATCCCTCTCTATTCCTATGGACGCCAGAGCATTGGATGGACGCTCCATTGGAAGGGTCACTCACAGTACTGTTCCCATTAACCTGGGAGTGTCGGGCAATCACAGTGAGTCCATACAGTTTCTACTAATTGAATCACTTCATGTTCCTGTGGTTTTGGGATTTACATGGCTCCAGAGGCACAACCCCCTGATCGACTGGGCTACTGGATCTATCCTGGGTTGGAGCCCGTTCTGCCATGCACATTGCCATGCACATTCCGCCGCATCATCCCTACGATTGCGCCATTAATCTCCTCCCGGCCACCACACCGCCTCAGGGGTGGCTTTATTCCATGTCTGGCCCAGAGACCAAGGCCATGGAGGAGTACATTGAGAACTCTCTTGTTGGAGGGAGCATTCGTCCTTCTGCCTCCCCTGCCGGGTTCTTCTTTGTGGCAGAAAGGACAAAACCCTGCGCACGTGTATCTACTACCGGGGCCTCAATGACAAAGTAAAAAATTGTTACCCTCTACCACTCCTCTCCTCAGCAGTCGAGCCTCTCCAGGGGGCAATCATCTTTTCAGAGTTGTAGACGAGTGGAAGACAGCCTTCAACACGTCTAGCACACACTACGACTACCTGGTTAGGCCGTTCGGATGGACCTACCCTCCCGCGGTGTTCTAGGCCCTGGTCAACGATGTGCTTTGTGACATGTTAAATTGGTTTGTGTTTGTCTACCTCGACGACATCCTTGTCTTTTCCCGTTCGGCCCAAGAGCATGTCCTCCTCATCCGACAAGTCCTCCAGCACCACCTGGAGAACCATCTGTTTGTCAATGCAGAGAAATGTGAATTCCATTGCTCCACTATCTCCTTTTTGGGACACGTCATCGCTGCAGGGAACATTCAGATGGATCCCGACAAGGTGAGAGCAGTAGTGGATTGGCCCCAACCCACATCCAGAGTGCAGATGTAACATTTCCTGGGATTTGCACATTTCTACCACAGCTTCATTTGGGGCTACAACACCCTGGCTTCCCCCCTTTCTGCACTCACCTCTCCCAAGGTTCCGTTCACGTGGTCCCCAGCTGCTGTTTTTGGATCTTAAGCATAATTTCATCACTGCCCCCATCCTAATCCATGCGGACCCGTCCTCTCAGTTCGTGGTGGGGGTCGACGCCTCGGACGTTAGAGTGGGGGCCGGTCTGTCCCAACGTTCTGCCCAGAACAAAAAGTTGCATCCGTGCGCTTTCCTGTCCCATCACCTTAATCCCGCTGAGAGGAATTATGACGTTGTTAATTGGGAACTTCTCACAGTCAAGATGGCCCTGGAGATGTGGAGGCACTACCTTGAAGGGGAGGGAACACCCATTCTTGGTGTGGATCAACCATAAGAATCTAGAATATCTTGGCACCGCCAAATGCCTCAACTCAAAGCAGTTATTTACTCGGTTCCATTTTACCATCTCCTACCACCCTGGGTCCAAGAATGTTAAGCCTGTCTAGTTCTACGGCTACAAAACATCCTCCCTACCTCCTGTCTTGCAGCTACACTTGTCTGGGGTATCGAGAGCCTGGTCCACAAGGCACAACGTTCACAGCCAGAACCAGGGGGCGGGGGCCCTGGCTAACCGGATGTTTGTCCCTGATTCGGCCCGGTTCCCGGTCCTGGAATGGGTTCATTCCTCTAAACTTACCAGTTATCCCGGCTCCTGTCGGACCCTGGCATTCATCCAAAAATGTTTTTGGTGGCCCACCATGGTTCCTGACATCTCCGCATTCATCGCCGCCTGCACTATGTGCGCACAGAACAAGACTCAGCGGCAAGCTCCAGTTGGCCTTCAATCATTCCCTGTTCCTCATTGACCCTGGTCCTATATATCCCTGGAATTTGTCACTGGTCTCCCCCCATCAGATGGCAACACCACCATCCTTGCGGTTGTGGATAGGTTTTCCAAAGCCGCACATTTCATTCCCCTTCCCAAGTAGCCCTCAGCCAAGGAGACGGCCCAGTTTATGGTGCAGCACATCTTCTGGATCCATGGACTTCCGGTCGACATGGTCTCCGATCGTGGTCCTCACTTCTCGTCCAGGTTCTGGAAGGCATTTTGCACCCTGATTGGGTCATCAACCAGCCAGTTTTCTGGGTTTAATCCCCAATCCAAAGCCAGTCGGAATGAGCCAATCAGGACCTGGAGATGACACTTTGTTGCCTCGTCTCTGCCAACCCCACCACCTGGAGCCAGCAACTTGTGTGGGTGGTGTACGTCCGCAACACCCTTCCCTGCTCAGCCACTGGTCTCTCACACTTTGAGTGTTCCTTCAGTTACTAGCCTTCGCTCTTCCCTGAGCAAGAGGAAAAAGTCAGCATACCCTCCACCGCTGGAAGAGAGCCCGGTCCGCTCTTCTTAAGACCAACTCCAGGTATCTGCGACAGGCGGACCGCCACCGGATGCCAGCTCCCCGCTATCATCTCGGGCAGAGGGTATGGCTCTTCCCTCGGGATCTGCCCCTCAGGGTGGAGTCCCGTAAACTTTCCCCATTATCCTCTGTGTATTTATAACTGCGTTTTCTGTCTGTCTGTTGCCAGTTCTTTTGGTGCACCACCAGCGTGTTTTCCGTTTCTCCAGCCTCCTGTGTCTGAATCTGGGTCATAGGGCTCCCGAGTGGTGCAGCGCACTGTATCTCAGTGCTAGAAGTGTCACTACAGACCCTGGTTCGATCCCAGGCTGTATCACAACGGGCCGTGATAGGGAGTCCCATACGATGGGGTATAATTGGTCCAGCGTTGTCAAGTTTAGGAGAGGGTTTGGCCGGGGTAGGCCATCATTGTAAAATAAGAATGTGTTCTTAACTGACTTGCCTAGTTAAATAAAGATTAAATAAAAATATCCTGAGTCGTGATAGGCGAGCCATTGCAATCGGGGCTTGGAGTCACAGATCACTACCAGTTCTGACCATGACCATGATGTCAACCACTGAGGCCCCTGCAATAACAGACATATAACAGTGTCACAGGAATGAGAATAGAACTTGAGCATGGCTCATCCACTTGTACTGATCTGGGCTTTTCCCCCCACGTCATCTTGATTGAAACAGAACTTGAGTCCCCTCACAAAGGAAACAAAAGCAAAAAGTATGTTCAGCTTGGCTCTTGGCATGGCCTCTTTCTTCCCATGCATTTGACTTCAGCAGGGTTTCAGTCTGACCAGTGCCATGCACCAGATTGCACAGTGTGAAGGGCTCGAGAGGCGGGCGGAGGCAGCTCTGTGAGGACAACAATGTCTCTATGTCCCGTGGGTCCCCTTTGGCACGTGAGACTAGGGCTTGGCTAGGAGCAGATGGCATGTGGGAGGATTTCTCCATCTCTACACAAGCTGCCTGTTCAGGAACGGAGTCAGAGACAACCCATCACTCAATGTACAAGCAGCGTCACTAGGCCTACACCAGTGAGGAGGAGGGGTGGCAGTTGCCAGATACAAAGGAGTATTCTTAAGGTAACATCAGGTGGCAGGTGCAATACTAAGCATCATCTTCATTTGGACTGTGCTGGAGTGCTTATGCTCTGTTGCCCCTCTAATGCTCTGTTTCTCCTGACTGTTACCGGTAGTTAGAATTTTAAGCCTGGTTTGAGCCTGGACCATTTCAAGTGCCATGAAAATGAAATTAACATGGACAAGTATAAACAATCAGGCTACCAAGACTGTCATTATAACTGTGATCTTCAATCAAAAGCAAATACTGTATGTCCGCAAAAGAGACAGCTAAAATATGGTCAATACCAAAACAGTGAATGCATCTAAATGCATGCCAACAGCTTCTATGTGCAATCGTGGGAACCAAAAAAAAAGTAAAAATATATATATTTTCCACATTTTGTGTCACAGCCTGAATTTAAAATGGATTAAATTGTGAGCATGTGTCACTGGCCTACAAACAATACTCCATAATGTCAAAGTGGAATTATGATTTTAGACATTTTTACAAATTAATAAACAATGAAGAGCTGAAATGTCTTTAGTCAATAGGTATTCAACCTGTTTGTTATGACAATCCTAAATAAGTTCAGGAGTGAAAATGTGCTTGACAAGTCATATAATACGTTGACTGGACTCACTCTTTGTGCAATAATTTTTGAATGACTACCTCCTCTCTGTATCCCACACATACAATTATCTGTAAGGTCCCTCAGTCCAGCAGTGAATTTCAAACACAGATTCAACCACAAAGACGAGGGAGGTTTTCCAATACCTCACAAAGAAGGGCACCATGGTGCCAATGGTGACTTTAAAACCGTTACAGAGGTGAACGGCTGTGATAGAAAACTGAGGATGGATCAACAACATTCCAGTTCCTCCACAAGTTACAGAGTGAATATGAGGAAGCCTGTACAGAATACAAATATTCCAAAACATGCATCCTGTTTGCAATGAGGCACTAAAGTAAAACTGCAAAAAATGGCAAAGCAATAAACATTTGACCTGAATACAAAGCGTTATGTTTGGGGCAAAACCAACACAACACATCACTGAGTACCACTCTTCATATTTTCAAGCATGGTGGTGGCTGCATCATGTTATGGGTATGCATGTCATCGCAAGGACTAGGATGCTCTGTTTCAAGTGCCTAAGGAAGTTTTTTTTATGATAAAAAGAAACGGAATAGAGCTAAGAACAGGTAAAATCCTAGAGGAAAACCTGGTTCAGTCTGCTTTCCAACAGATATTGGGAGACAAATTCACCTTTCAGCAAGACAATAACCTCAAACATAAGGCCAAATATATACTGGTGTTGCTTACCAAGACAACATTGAATGTTCCTAGTTACAGTTTTGACTTAAATCGTCTTGAAAATCTATGGCAAGACTTGAAAATGGCTGTCTAGCAATGATCAACAACCAGCTTGACAGAGCTCGAAGAATTTAAAGAAGAATAATGTGTGAATATTTTACAATCCAGGTGTGCAATGCTCTTAGAGACTAACCCAGAAAGACTCACAGCTATAATTACTGCCAAAGGGGATTCTAACATGTATTGACTCCGGGGTGTGAATACTGATTTAAATGAGATATTTCTGTATTTCATTTCTAAAAACATGTTTTCACTTAGTCATTGTGGGGTATTGTGTGTAGATGAGTGTGAGAAAAATCTATTTAATCCATTTGAATTCAGGCTGTAACACAACAAAATGTTGAATAAGTCAAAGGGTATGAATACTGTCTGAAGACACTGTATATATATTATAAGAGATATTGTATATACACGATTCACTGGCTGTCTCATTACAAAACTGCTGATTCAGTGAAAGATCCTCCCTCTGTTAAAGCTTGACCCTGCCTCTGATTCCTTCTGACGAACAGCTAGAAGAGTACTCAGTCATACACAGTAAAACAAAGACACATGTCATGGAATAAGATCTCAACATCTATCCACGACTTAAAGGTACAGTCCGTACCATGTGCACAACTCTCGTTTCAGGTCTATAAAATACAAATAAATGTCATGAAAAAAAAAATGTCTTCAGACACAACTAAAATATCAACAACGGTGAAGGTAAGAGTCATATTCTTCAACAATCACAGGGTAACCTCTATTAGTTGAAGTCACTAATGAGCAGCAGAAAATATTTTGCACCAAGATTGCACCAATAATTCTTGCATTTAAATTAAAAGGCATTCATACTTGCCAAAAGTCATGCAATACAAGAAAATAAAACAAAAGTTATCTGGAGAATTAGGTTGCTGTATTTGTTCAGTCTCTTTCCACCTACAGTTCCAGCTACTGTGCTTCTCCTCTGCTGCTCTCTCCGTGAACTCAGAGCAGCTACTCTGGTCTTAACATCAGTCTACAATCAGCTTCTGAAAGTTAGTGTGAGTGTTGTGAATTTTAGTTTGCATTATTTCCAAACACATGCGGGACAAAATTAGGTCAAACTCTCTGGTCACACGACATGTCAAATGGGCACCATAATGTGTCCTTTGTGTAATAGGGATACAAAGATAACGTCATCTCCGTCCATTGTGATAGCAAAAGTGATGGCAGACTTCACAAGTCAATAGAATGGAAACAAAGGTCATAACATGTAATTTATTTATACATCAACTTTAATAGGGGAAAAATGTCAATTGGATAAAAGTAATTTCATGCCTTTTGTTATCTGTGCTATTTCAGAGTGAAAGGCGGGGGATTACTGACCTTGTGTCTTCTCTCTGGCTGGCACGGACACACTCATTCCCTCTCTCACAAGGCCTTTCTGTCCCAAACAAAGTGTGTCTTACACTGACTGACCACTGACCAGGGAGTGTACAGCCTCTAGATGCAGGCAGGCTGCCGTTAACCCCTCACACTCCAGCAGAACACAGTCAAAACTATACATGACTTACTGCTTTTAATTGCTCAGTTGTTGCATCACCAACACCAATCCAAGTCTGGGATGGGAATGACTGGGTCTGAGAGAAGTGAGATAAGTTACTACTTGAATATAAAGGCTTCAGCTGAGCACAACAGACCAACAGAGGCCAGACATTTCACAATTATGTGCGAGACAAGTTGTTGTATACATCAGAGTAATTCATAGCTTTGAGAGGCTGAAGCTAATTGCACCTTGACACAAATATCATAACAAAAAAACACATTATATAATTAAAAAATAAATAATAACCCTAACCCTTCCCCTAACTCCAACCCTAACACGAACCTTAACTATTTAACCTAACTCCTAAACTTAACCCTAACCCCTATCCTAGCTAACGTTTGTGAGCTAGCTAACGTTATCCACCTAGCTAGAATTCATGCGTTTTGCAAATTCGTAATAGGGATGCTAATTTCTGTACATTTTGCTGCCGACTAACTGACCTTCATTAACCGGTCAACAAACTGTTACATTTTTTCCAAACACTAAAGTGACGTGACCAACAGACAACACTATCAGAGATCTGTACATAATGACGAGATGCTTATGTTTCCGCCCTAACAATGGTAGTCGTCCCAAGGCGAGAAGGCAGGTAGGCGACAAGCTTAGGCCCAAAATAAGCATATTTTGGACAGATTTTTGAGAGTGTGAAACCTCTTGCTTAGCTTCTTCCTCTCTGATAATATGCATGCACATGAGGATCGGACATTTTTCATTATGAGCTTAATGGAAACATGCAACAATAGCAAGCCTATTATCTCACAGTCAAAAGGCTATATAGAGCCTATTATAGAACATGCAACTCCTGTAATGAAGCAGCTAATAAAACACAATTTTCTAAATTTGCCAAAATACAATTAGCGGAAAACACAGTTATAAACAGCAAACCTAATGCCAGCAGTTGTGACAGAGATGGAAATCTCAGTTAGAAACTTAGAAAGAGGGAGAATCTACACTGAACAAATATATAAACGCAACATGTAAAGTGCTGGTTCAATGTTTCATAAGCTGAAATGCACATAAATATTATTTCTCACAAATTTGTTTCCATCTTTGTTAGTGAGCATTTTTTCTTTGCCAAGGGAATTCATCCACCTGACAGGTGTGGCATATCAAGAAGCTGATTAAACAGCATGATCGATACAAAGGTGCACCATGTACTGGGGACAATACAAGGCCACTCTAAAATGTGCATTTTAGTCACACAACACAATGCCATAGATGTCTCAAGTTTTGAGGGAGCGTGCAATTGGCGTGCTGACTGCAGGAATGTCCACAAGAGCTGTTGACAGATAATTGAATGCTAATTTCACTACCATATGCTATTTTAGAGAATTTGACAGTACATCCAACCGGCCTCACAATTGCAGACCATGTATAGCCACGCCAGCTCAGGACCTCCACATCCGGCTTCTTCACCTGCAGGATAAATTCTAAATAAATTATATTTAATTACCACACAAATTCCATGAAATATGATAGAGTGACAAACCAAATAAATATGTAGGCTACAGCAGCCTAGAGGTAGGTAAATAGTGGTTTCTTCCCTGTCTTCGCTCTGGTGAATGATGAAGAACTGTAGGCTACATATGAGCACTGTAGAGGCCCATTGACAACTTCATAATGTCGAAAAAATGCACCAGTCTGCCTTGATGTTCATAAAACTCCACCGACCTGCTCTTGCGCAATGGAACCCAGAACGATATGTGACCACTTGGTTACAGCGACACCATTCTACTGAGGACACCCAAACCAGATTGGCCACCTTAAAGCCCAAAAGTCCGATCCTTTCTGGAAGTTGCTGTAGCCCTGCTTGGGATCGTTAGGCTATAATGACTGTGAATTGGAGGTAATGATAAATGTAGGTAGATTCATGAATACCCCATGATTTTATGACTCTATTAAAATGAATATGCTGCAGTTCTAAGTAGTAATGATTTATATTTACTACTTGGTCAACTGATTTGATGATTAAAATCTATGAAAATAAATTATATGAATTGATAGTTCTGCCCTCTGTTTTGTTTTACTTATTATATTATTAATATTTCTACAAATAGAAGATCATCACTACTCACAATGGCACTTGTTTAGTAAAGTTAGATCAAAGCTGAATCAATGTCTTGCAAGATCACATAACGATTAATTGGATTAAATATAACATAACCCGAATAACTCTACAGGACAGTAGCATTCCGGAAACAGGGTTGGAGAGCAATGATAGCCTATTCAATAGGCTACATCTGTCTGTACTAAAGTTGATTGAAGAAATTATGTCTCAGCCTCCAGTATTTATGCTGCAGTAGTTTATGTGTCGGGGGGCTGGGGTCAGTTTGTTATATCTGGAGTACTTCTCCTGTCCTATTCGGTGTCCTGTGTGAATCTAAGTGTGCGTTCTCTAATTCTCTCCTTCTCTCTTTCTTTCTCTCTCTCGGAGGACCTGAGCCCTAGGACCATGCCCCAGGACTACCTGACATGATGACTCCTTGCTGTCCCCAGTCCACCTGGCCATGCTGCTGCTCCAGTTTCAACTTCCACCTGACTGTGCTGCTGCTCCAGTTTCAACTGTTCTGCCTTATTATTATTCGACCATGCTGGTCATTTATGAACATTTGAACATCTTGGCCATGTTCTGTTATAATCTCCACCCGGCACAGCCAGAAGAGGACTGGCCACCCCACATAGCCTGGTTCCTCTCTAGGTTTCTTCCTAGGTATTGGCCTTTCTAGGGAGTTTTTCCTAGCCACCGTGCTTCTACACCTGCATTGCTTGCTGTTTGGGGTTTTAGGCTGGGTTTCTGTACAGCACTTTGAGATATCAGCTGATGTACGAAGGGCTATATAAATAAAGTTGATTTGATTTGATTTGAAATTATGACGTCATTTACATATTTTTTTGCGCACCCTCATCTAAACAAAAATACCACTACACTACTGCAAGCAAAATCTGTGGTAGGACTGTAGGCGGTGGTGTCTGTAAACTGCATGTGTTCCCCGCTGGCTTCATCCATCTGCGCAGCAGACAAAATGCAACCGTCCAGTGCTCAATAAGAACAGGGCAAATAAAGGACCTTGAATGACAACACTATGGACAACGCCTCCGTTCACCCGGAGTCTTCACAACACTATTTCGATATGCCATTGGCCACGTTTTAGCGTTGTTCTCCATTTACATTGTGTCATAGCCTACACTTGGACTAGCCTACACTGTAATTCATTAAACTGGACTGGATTATTTTACTGCACCAGCATAGCAATCTAATGGATGCCGATTTATGCAATAAACTGAGATACAGTATATTGCGGTGCTATACATGTTTTTTTTGGGCTCTGCTACAGAAGGCTAAATTGGTCCGCTAATACAGGACTTGTAAAGGCCCAGTGCACTACTTTGTGCAATTTTTTTAATTTTTTAAAATAAAAATTCAGGCGGTGCTGCAGCACCCTCAGCACCCCTACTTCCTGCTGCTATGGGTAAATGCTCACCTTCAATGGCCACTAGAACGCTGGTGAAATGTGCTCTTCACTGATTAATCCTGATTTCAACTGTACCGGGCAGATGGCAGACAGCGTGTATGGCGTTGTGCAGTTTGCTGATGTCAAAGTTTGAACAGAGTGCCCCATGGTGGCGGTGGAGTTATGGTATGGGCAGGCATAACGAACACAATTGCATTTTATACTGTGATGAAATCCTCAGGCCCATTGTCGTGCCATTCATCCGCCGCCATCACCTCATGCTTCAACATGATAATGTATGGCCCCAAGTCGCAAGGATCTGTACACAATTCCTGGAGGCTGAAAGTGTCCCAGTTTTTCCATGGCCTGCACTTTCCAGACATGTCACCAATTGAGCAGGTTTGGGATGCTCTGGATTGAAGTGTACGGTAACGTGTTCCAGTTCTCCCCAATATCCAGAAACTTCGCACAGCCATTGAAAAGGAGTGCGGCAACATTCCACATGCCCCTATCAACAACCTCATAAACTATATGCGCAGGAGATGTGTCGTGCTGCATGAGGCAAATGGTGGTCACACAAGATACGGACTGGTTTTCTGATCCACTCCCTTTAAGGCGTCTGTGACCAACAGATGCATATCTGTATTCCCAGTAATGTGAAATCCATAGATTAGGGCCGAATTAATTGATTTCCAATGACTGATTTCCTTGGGGCGGCAGCGTAGCCTAGTGGTTAGAGCGTTGGACTAGTAACCGGAAGGTTGCGAGTTCAAACCCCCGAGCTGACAAGGTACAAATCTGTCGTTCTGCCCCTGAACAGGCAGTTAACCCACTGTTCCCAGGCCATCATTGAAAATAAGAATGTGTTCTTAACTGACTTGCCTGGTTAAATAAAGGTTAAATAAAAAATTAAAATTATATGAGCTGAAACATCTTTGAGACTGTTACATGTTGTGTTTATATTTTTGTTCAGTATAAATGGAGTGTCTCCGATTTACATACAGAATAATGCAAAATTCTCTGAGACCAGGATGCGTACATACACAGTAATTAAAACAGAAAGGTGTATATGTACAGTGGCAAGAAAAAGTATGTGAACCCTTTGGAAATACCTGGATTCCTGCATAAATTGGTCAAAAAATGTGATCTTCATCTAGGTCACAACAATAGACAAACACAAACTGCTTAAACTAATAACACACAAACAATTATACATTTTCATGTCTTTATCGAACACACTGTGTAAACATTCACAGTGCAGGGTGGAAAAAGTAACAGGTTGAACCTCCTTTGGCAGCAATAACCTCAACCAAACATTTTCTGTAGTTGCAGATCGACCTGCAGAACAGTCAGGAGGAATTTTGGACCATTCCTCTTTACAAAACTGTTTCAGTTCAGTAATATTGTTGGGATGTCTGGTGTGAACTGCTCTCTTGAGGTCATGCCACAGCATTTCAATCGGGTCATTCTGTTTTTGATTTACTTCTGTGTTTTGGGCCGTTGTCCTGTGGATCACCCAACTTCTGTTGAGCTTCAATTGGTGGACAGATAGCCTAACATTCTCCTGTAACATGTCTTGATAAACTTGGGAATTAATTTTTCCCTCGATGATATCAAGCTGTCCAGGCCCTGAGAAAGCAAAGCAGCCCCAAACCATCATGCTCCCTCCACCATACTTTGCAGTTGGGATGAGGTTCTGATGTTGGTGTGCTGTGCCTTTTTTTCTCCACACATAGTGTTGTGGGTTCCTTCCAAACAATTCAACTGTATTTTCATCTGTCCACAGAATATTTTGCCAGTAGCGCTGTGGAACATCCAGATGCACTTTTGCAAACTTCAGACATGCAGCAATGTGTTTTTTTGAACAGCAGTAGCTTCTTCCGTGGTGTCCTCCCATGAACACCATTCTTGTTTAGTGTTTTACGTATCATAGACTCATCAACAGAGATGTTAGCATGTTCCAGAGACTTCTGTAAGTCTTTAGGATTCTTCTTAACCTCATTGAGCATTATGCGCTGTGCTCTTATTTTATTTATTTATTTTTATTTCATTTTATTTCACCTTTATTTAACCAGGTAGGCTAGTTGAGAACAAGTTCTCATTTGCAACTGCGACCTGGCCAAGATAAAGCATAGCAGTGTGAGCATACAACAAAGAGTTACACATGGAGTAAACAATTAACAAGTCAATAACACAGTAGAAAACGTGCAGTCATCTTTGCAGGATGGCCAGTCCTAGGGAGAGTAGCAACAGTGATGAACTTTCTCCATTTATAGACAATTTCTCTTAACATGGACTGATGAACATCAAGGCTTTTAAAGGTACTTTTATAACCCTTTCCAGCTTTATGCAAGTCAACAATTCTTAATCTTAGGTATTCTGAGATCTCTTTTGTACGAGGCAATGTTCACATCAGGCAATGCTTCCTGTGAATAGCAAACACAAATTTTGCGATAGTTTTTTATAGGGCCAGGCAGCTCTAACCAACATTCCAATCTTGTCTCATTGATTGGAGCCTAGAGGTTCACATACTTTTTCCAACCTACGCGGTGAATGTTTAAATTATGTATTCAATATAGACAAGAAAAATACAATAATGTATGTTTTATTAGTTTAAGCAAACTGTTTGTCTGTTGTGACTTAGATGAAGATGACCAATTAATATGCAGAAATCCAGGTCATTCTAAAGGGTTCACATACTTTTTCTTGCCACTGTATGTGCAGTTTTTTTCAAAGCTTAAAAAAGGATATCAAACTACAGGCACTGAGTAACAAAACCCTACAACTCTCCTCCAGAGCCGAGTTGGGACTGTGCCTGTGTGTGACCCAGACTATGACCTATTACTCTTAGACCCAACAGCTGCTCCACAGCCCTGAAACTGCTCTCATCTTGGGACACATCGGCACTCAGCTTGGGGTTGAACATGAAGTAGACGTCTGGGGCCAGCAGGTTATACAGGAGGGAGTGGACACCCACAGTGTCTGTGGCGCTGCAGATCAGGTGGTTGATCTTGGCCCGCAGGCTAGTGGAGGTGCCTGGACGTTTAGTGTTGTCATAGCGACTGGTGCCTAGCAACAGGACGCACTGGTAAGGCTGGTTGGGCTAAATGAGACAGTTCTCGTGGACAGTGAGGGCACATGGGTTGTTTAGGATGAGGCCTCCGTCCTACAGGGGGACAGACATTGTGAGTCAGACACGTTCAGCAATTGGATTTACAGTGATACAGCAGTGAGTAGTATAGAAGTGTACAGTGAATTTGATTTTACATGGGAGATATTTTCACCTCTGAAACTACATTATCAGCAAATATGACATGAGTCAGACTTGGAGAGTCAATCTCCTCCTGTTGTCCTCCTTTCTTCCTTAATATTTTGCGCTCTATCCTGTCTGTCAGCACTGACTGACTACAGGCTGTGGAGTACATGGAGTAGATGTCTAGAATTAGAGAAGGGGTGATATGGATTTAAAAATGAGTTAAGGAAGTTGTCATGGATGTCAGTCACACTTTGCATGACACAATTATGTTCTATTGATTTACAACAATGTTTCGACTCTTAGGTCTTTATCAGGCATCCGTAATCCCAGGTGGGGATGGAAGGTCCTCTATATAGGGGCAGTACACTTCTTGGCCTTAATGAGGAGTTCGACTTGAAACCGTTATTATAGTTTCAATATGTCAAAAAAAAATGTTTTCAACCTAATTGAATATTGTAGGTGTATGTATATTACTGTAAATATTGATCACATTCCCTGTGTATGATCATATACTTTGATACATTGAATGTTAATATTGTGAAACTATGTTTTACATTTTTTTTTTGCCTACAACTCCAGCACCTGCGGAAAGTACCTTGATGAGCGAACGTTCTTCAGCTTTTGTCCAATTATGTTCTACTCAGTACATACTGTGTTTTAGACAGATGTGGGAGTCAAGTGATTATTTGTTATGCTTCTCAGATCTAACGTTTACACATTTACAGTGTATATTTCTCATCCCACTAGCATTGTTAATTTACGTTCCAAATATTTGCCATATGTACATTAGCCTTAAGCATAAGGCAATACACAGTAGGTCAACAGGTACAATGGCCAAAGCCCAAGAACCTAGAACCAACCCTGTCACATGCCAGGCCCATTTTCGACAAACAACATAGATAATCAATATGCATCTCAACCTTTGTCAGGCACATGATGTACAGTGACTCCTTGCTGAGGAAACAGGTGGCAAGGACTCTGAAGATTAGAAAGAGTTGACATGCCTCTCTGAAGGGATACAGTCGAGGAATCAAAGTTAACTTCAGCAAATAATTTGTGCATGAGTGAATTACAAACAATAACTTAAAATGTATTGGGATCTATTCAATATTATTGTCTCAGATAAGGATACCATCTAGTGGTAGCTTTAAGTAGGTATGCCTTATCAGCCCAATGCTTTCAAATTGAAAATATGTCTGTATTGCAAAGAGATAGGGCTTCAAAGGGCATTTATGTAATGTACATTTCTTGCATGTGTTCCAGCTAAAGGAGCGGAAGCTCTATAATTAAGTTCCAGTCAAGAGCACCAGAAATGGAGAGGAAATAGAGTTTATATTAAAGTAAAGTGGTGCCACACCTGTAAAGAGATGCTGTCACAGTCTCGTCTGTGTATGGTTCAATTCTTAAACGCACTGCCTGGTCAATGTTGTTTCTTTAGACAGCGTCCTGTAGTACAGTCTTCTGGTCCGGTCCATTTCAGGCAGTTTTTGGCAAAGTTGAGTAGGCTTTGTCGATGACTGGTCTAACGTATGACATGAAGCAGCCCAGCCAGCCTAAACCCAATACACTGTACATGACTGTAAAGGCTGGGACTCCACAGTGAATCTGGAGGGAGGTAAGAGGTTGTAGAGTCAGTGAAAGATGTTAAGGGAGATATATACTGTGGGTGTAAATAACTAATAAAGCAAACAGAAGAAAGAAAATCAAATATAGACATGATTGCCATGCTTAATGCTGACTATCTATGCATATTAGCTGTGTCATTCCAACTCAAGTTGTTAACCTCGTTCTTCTCATCAATCCCGTGCATCTCGCCCATGGCCATCTCATAGCTGCTCTCTTCATGCTTCTCTTCATTGTATCCTTGCAGGGAGATGTCCACAAAGTTTACTTTCCCTGGTCATGGGCGAAACATATTGGGCACTCTCCATCATATAGCACCTGTGATTGAGCAGAAAAGAGAAAGAATAGTTATTTCCTTAATTATTGATCTACAGCTACCTAGCCAAGTAAGCTCAAAATGTTCCTGTTCAGTTGACAGTCATGTATGCTATGAATGTAACACATACATGCAGCTACATTATTCACATGAGTCTTGTTTGGAGCCTTATGGTATGCATAGTTGTCTTACCCTGACACCAACAGTGTTGGTGGAATAGGTCTGATGGCTGCAAAGAGGTCGTGTCAAACCAATCACAGCCCTTGAATTCACATTACTGGCTATTCTAGCCAGATAAATATGTCCTTATCTTTCATATATTACATTTGACATTTTAGTCATTTTGTAGACACTCTCATCCAGAGTGACTTGCAGGAGAAATTAAGAATAATTGCCTTGCTAAAGGGAAAATCTACAGATTTTTCACCTAGTTGGCTCAGGGATTCGAACCAGCAACCTTTTGGTTACTGGCTTAATACTCTTAACATATCAACGAGAAAGAATCTTCCAAATAAAATAGATACACTTACTGTAGCAGATGTGCACAGATTCATACGCTGTGTGTGCCTCCAGTTGACTAACTACACTTCCTTCCCAGTTATGCTTACACACAGGTGTTCAAAGCACGCTAGATAGCTAATTAGCACAGGTGCTCGCTTCTGTCTTCAATCTGTCTTCAACCCTGTTAAAATGTTAACAGGGGCTGTAACATGGAGACATGGTTGTGTGGCAACACTACCCCTATAAAGGTGTGTAGTACTGTGTAGTAATTTAAAAAAAGAAAGATTTCTAGCTGAAATGAAAGATTTGTTCCTTATGTTTCCAAAAAACGTACCACAAGCGATGCGTTTTAACGTTCAGAACAAGCGTCGTCAAAACTCTCCCGGCCAGAAGATACTATCGTCTTTCGTTTTCATAACAGGTCGCCAAATGACCTATGGGAACTCCTTCCCCTTTAGGCGATGTGATTGAGATGCTTAATTATATCAAAGATGTTTACAGTCACGCCACACCCGTTACTGTACCCACGTGACCTGTCACTATAAAAGGCAGTGTGGTGTGACATACTGTCTTTTTCTTTACTCTCATGTTTATGTATTTTACATTACAAGATTGCTATTAATCCCCTTTGAATTACTGTTTTACGAGTCTACTCCCCCTCTCTCTCTTAATTGTGCTGCCCATACTAGCTAACTGTTATTGCTTTTGCCGGGCATTTTCATCCTTGTGTGTTAGCTTCGGGTCTATCCCGTTACCTCAGAGGTTAGCTCATAGCTACACATAGCTACTGTAGCTAATTAGCTTGTCGTACCTGTTGTTGGCGCTTGTCGACCCGCGGTGTCATGCCAGTCCCCCCTTGACTGCCACACCAGCCTATTCATCCAGAATTATCACTCCCTCACTTGGAGTTCAATCAAATAAAATGTATTTATGAAGAGCTTTTTACATCAGCCGATGCCACAAAGTGCTGTACAGAAACCCAGCCTAAGACCCCAAACAGCAAGCAATGCAGATGTAGAATCACGGTGGCTAGGAAAACTCCTTAGAAAGGCCGGAACCTAGGAAGAAACCTAGAGAAGAACCAGGCTCTGAGGAGTGGCCAGTCCTCTTCTAACTGTGCTGGGTGGAGATTATAACAGTAGATGGCCAAGATGTTCAAACATTCATAGATGACCAGCAGGGTCAGATAATAATAATCACAGTGGTTGTAGAGGGTGCAACAGGTCAGCACCTCAGGAGTAAATGTCAGTAGGCATTTCATAGCTGATCATTCACAGTTAGAGACAGCAGGAGCGGTAGAGAGAGGTTCCAAAACAGCAGGTCCGGGACAAGGTAGCACGTCCAGTGAACAGGTCAGGGTTTCATAGCCGCAGGCAGAACAGTTGAAACTGGAGCAGCAGCATGACCAGGTGGACTGGGGACAGCAAGAAGTCATCAGGCCAGGTAGTCCTGAGGCATGGTCCTAGGGCTCAGGTCCACCGAGAGAAGAGAGAAAGAGAGAGAGAAAGATAGAAGGAGAAAGAGAAAGAGAGAAAAAGAGAGAGAGAATTAGAGGGAGCATACTTAAATTCACACAGGACACCGGATAAGACAGGAGAAATACTCCAGATATAAAAGACTGACCCCAGCCCCCCGACACAATCTACTGCAGCATAAATACTGGAGGCTGAGACAGGAGGGGTCAGGAGACACTGTGGCCCTGTCTGACAATAACCCCGACAGGGCCAAACAGGCAGGATATAAGCCCACCCACTTTTCCAAAGCACAGCCCCCACACCACTAGAGGGATATCTTCAACCACCAACCTACTGCCCAGAGACAAGGCCGAGTAAAGCCCACAAAGATCTCCCCCATGTTATGAATCCAACGCGGGCGCCAACCCGGAAAGGAAGATCACGTCAATGGCTCAACCCACTCAAGTGACGTACCCCTCCTAGGGACGGCATGGAAGAGCACCAGTAAGCCTGGTGACTCAGCCCCCGTAATAGGGTTAGAGGCAGAGAATCCCAGTGGAAAGAGGGGAACCGGGCAGGCAGAGACAGAAAGGGTGGTTCGTCACTCCAGTGCCTTTCCGTTCACCTTCACACCCATGGGCCAGACTACACTCAATCATAGGACCTACTGAAGAGACAAGTTTTCAATAAAGACTTAAAGGTCGAGACTGAGTCTGTGTCTCTCACATGGATAGGCAGAACATTCCATAAAATTTGAGCTCTTTAGGAGAAAGCACCTGCCTCCAGCTGTTTGCTTAGAAATTCTAGGGACAGTAAGGAGGCCTGCATCTTGTGACCGTAGCATACGTGTAGGTATGTACGGCAGGACCAAATCGGAAAGATAGGTAGGAGGAAGCCCATTTAATTCTTTGTAGGTTAGCAATAAAACCTTGAAATCAGTCCTAGCCTTAACAGGAAACCAGGGTAGAGAGGATAGCACTGGAGTAATATGATCAAATGTTTTGGTTCTAGTCAAGATTCTAGCAGCCATGTTTAGCACTAACGGAAATTTTTTTGTGCTTCATCTGGGTAGCCGGAAAGTAGAGCATTGCAGTAGTCTAATCTAGAAGTGACAAAAGCATGGATACATTTTTCTGCATCATTTTTGGACAGAAAGTTTCAGATTTTTGCAATGTTACGAAGATGGAAAAAAGCTATAATTGAAACTTGATATGTTCGTCAAAAGAGAGATCAGGGTCCAGAGTTACACTGAGGTCCTTTACAGTTTTATTTGAGATGACTGTACAACCATCAAGATTATTTGTCAGATCCAACAGAAGTTCTCTTTGTTTCTTGGGACCTAGAACAAGCATCTCTGTTTTGTCTGAGTTTAAAAGTTAAATATTTGCCGCCATCCACTTCCTTATGTCTGAAACACAGGATTCTAGGGAGGGCAATTTTGGGGCTTCACCATGTTTCATCGAAATGTACAGGTGTGTATCGTCTGCATAGCAGTGAAAGTTTACATTATGTTTCCGAATGACATCACAAAGAGGTAAAATATATAGTGAAAACTATAGTGGTCTTAAAACGGAACCTTGAGGAACACTGAAATTTACAGTTGATTTGTCAGAAGAAAAAACATCCACAGAGACAAACTGATATCTTTTCGACAGATAAGATCTAAACCAGGCCAGAACTTGTCTGTGTAGACCAATTTGGCTTTCCAATCTCTCCAAAAGAATGTGGTGATCAATGGTATCAAGAGCAGCACTAAGGTCTAGGAGCATGAGGACAGATGCAGAGCCTTTGTCTGACACCATTATGAGGTCAGTTTTGCTTTGATCACAGAGCTCAGTCATGCTGTAGGCTACTGCTCCTACAGCATGACTGAGTTCGAGACCAGACCTTGATACACCTTCAAGCACATCCTGGCCAGGCTTCCTTTTCGGGTACCAATCCCAACCCCTAGTTGTGAATGGAGCATGGTTGTTGACACTGACATACTTTCCACAAGAGCCTCACACTCTTATGACAGAAACTATGAGCACTATGATGATGATGATGCTATGTACCACAGTTCTAGCATCGTCCAGTCCCAGCCTGCCTGCCTGGCAGTGACGGTCAACCAGAACATATCCATGTCTGAAATCTTTGAGAGGGCAATCAGGAACCTCAACGTGGAACATGCACCTACTGCCATAGTGTCCACATCCAAGTTTGATGAATTTAGTTATTTAAAGACTGTCATCCATCTGTTGTTCAAACACAATGCACTCTGAGAACGTCAAATGACAGAACCCCTGCCATGCCAAGCATATGCACTCACTTAGCTACAGTTCATGGTGCAGATGAGAATGGTTTTGGCCATTTTCCCCGTATGGACAAATCATTTGCTTTGCTTGTTCTGCCTGCTTCTCTCAATCACAGTTCAGACTAACAGCTGCCTAACAAACTCCTTCTGATCACTTCCTATGCAGGACGCATGACAGCACTGTATCGGCCGCTAGGCTTAGTAATTCAGCAGCAACACTGGACAAGGATCTGCAGGAACGCCTCTCCGCAAACTATGATGCTGAGACCATGAAAGAACTGTCTATAGTTACAGACCTGCTCATCCAATTCCTTCAGGGCAATGCTCAGACGGTTTGGAAATCTTTGGCAACAACGTGTTGCAGGGCACCACATATGGTTAGCGCAGTCCAAGCTCCCTGACAAAGAGAAGGCTCTACTCCTAGGTGTACCCATATCAGCTGGCCAGACATTTGGCCCAGCAGTGGCCCACCTGCTCCACTCTTAGGTGTACCCCTACCACCTGGCCAGACATTTGGCCCAGCAGAGGCCCACCTCCTCCAAGTGTCTAGGGAGTACAGAAAAGCACAGGTGTAGCTTCAGCGCTTCATTCCATAGCCTAGAATGATCAGCCAGCAAACCATTACTTCTGTCTCAGGCCCCCAACTGGGATGCCAACAAACCTCAGAGCTCTGAGCTCAGGCTCAGACTCACACTGTACCTGCTCAGGAGTGGAGGAACAGATATTCTCAGCCCCGCCGAAGAGGTGGAGCATAGCATCACCCATGAGGCAGAGGCGCACCATATGCAGGCCGTGTACCCTCTGCACCACAGCACGCAGAGACTCAGTCCTGTTTGGACCGACCCTCTAGCGCAACACCGTTTTCTCAAGCACCACCTTTCCAACTGGAAATGGTCAACGGCCAACAAATGGGTGTTACACACTCTCACACAAGGCTACGCACTACAATTTTGTCAGCAACCCCCACGCTTCAGCGGTGTCTTGAAAACAACAGCTCGCAACCCTGCTGAAAAGCAAAAACTCTGCTCAGAAATCTCCTTGCTCCTGGAAAAGCATGCAATGGTAGAAGTAGAACCAGCGTAACAAAACTGCAAGTTTTACTCAATCTATTTTCTGGTGCCAAAACTCTTGGAACAAAGTTGCCTGAATCATCATCTTTCAGCACTTCCCTTCAAAATGCAATCAAAACCATCCTTCAGTCAGTACAACTAGGCTATTGGTTCACCACAGTGGACCTGAAAGCACACAGTAAATATCTGAGTTTTACCATTAAAAAAACAGTTTTTTTCAGATTAGCTTTTTACATTTCAGCATGAGAGCAGCACTAGCCCCCTTTCGCCTCTTCAAGCGGACCTCCTGTCACAAGCAAACGGCAAGCTTTGGCACCCCAAACCCAGCATACTGAAGTTGTTGGTGTGGCCCCTGAATGTCACCTCCTTGTAGCTGCACGGTTGCCCTCCTTGGTAATTGATACAATTGAGGCAGCCATGGCATCCTCTACTCAAACCCTGTATTCCTACAAGTGAAATGTGTTCAGGAAGTGGTGTGTCGACCATACAGAATCATCATCTTCCTGCCCAATTTCTGTCATTTTTATTTTCCTCCAGGAGCTTATGGCAGCAGGGAAGTCCCCATCTACATTGAAAGTGTATATGGCAGCCATCTCTATGGGTCATGACCAGATTGCGGGTGCATCACCAGGGGCACACCTTCTAGTATCACAATTCATGAAAGTGCCCACAGGCTACGGCCCCCCAAGGCTCCTTCAGTACCCTCATGGGAGTTAGATGTTGACCTACAACCACTTATGAGCAATGTTCCCTCTAAGCTGTGTGTGTTTGCAGCCCCACACATCCTCCAGTACTGCAGTGCAGAAGAAATTCCATGCCGTGCAGAGACGCAAGATATTCACTGAGTTCACCCCACTAGTTTGCACTATAGTATAGATCAATGTTTTTTCTGTGATCAAATCAACATTATAATACCAGCCCCCTTTCAATGCAACAAACCAAAACAAATCTAACTTTGCAAGATTGAGTCTGTGATTTTGTTGTAGGCAGAGCCAAACAACAACCGTGAGTTATTTTGGCTAGGGTAGCCCACCAGTGGTCTTTCAATC
This sequence comes from Oncorhynchus kisutch, assembly GCF_002021735.2. NCBI lineage: Eukaryota > Metazoa > Chordata > Actinopteri > Salmoniformes > Salmonidae > Oncorhynchus > Oncorhynchus kisutch. Next base: position 66,446,997 of record NC_034190.2, on the reverse strand, counting down.
ACCCATGAGTCGATCTAAGGCATTGCTTCGGCCAAATCCAGCATTCTTACCTAAGGTGCTTTCATCATCACATGCTAACAAGCCCTTAATCATAGCACATTGCACGAGCTTCCCCACTTCTCACAAGAGAGACTTGAGGTGCATACACTTTGTCTGGTTATGGCATAGTGTGCCTAACTTGTTGCAACAAGAACTGTTCATCAAACAGAAACATTTTTGTGTGTTATGGGGAGAACAACAAAGGGCGTGCTGTCTAACTAACAGAGAATTGCACATTGGATAGTTACCGTTTCTTTGTAATCTCCAACCCCGCTGGTGTGACTGTAAACATATAATATAATAAGCATCTCAATCACATCGGATGAAGGGGAAGGAGTTCCTATAGGTCGTTTGGCGACTCGTTACTCTACTCAGAGAACCAAGGTTACATCTGTAACCCAGGTGAAATGAGTGAATGCCAAATCACCTGTTGATTGAAACCAAAGAGGAAGAGGTGAAGCGAAAGGTTTCACGCTCACCCAAATCTGTTAATGAGGAATCTAAGAGAAATCTGCTTATTTAATGAGTTGGATGTTCAATTGTGAAAATGTAATTATTTCAAGTTTGGAACTAATTTACACTGAAACTACAGATTTATCTGAGTAAGCATCTGGCATATGTGGCAATTGACCTTCTTAGTGCTTGGGAAGTGAAAAAAATGGACCTGTGTTGACTAATCAAATATGTCCTTTTGACACCAAAATCCTAATGGAATCTGGGATGATTCATTAAGTGGGTGTCTTTGAGGTAAAGCTGGGTCTGCCTTTTTGGTAAAAACGAAATAAAGTAGCTGTGGAAAGCATCCAAGGAAAGCAAATTTTGGAGATTTCAAATCTTAGAATAGGAAGGAAAGGCTTCCATCTCACTGAAAGGTGACTTCAGATGAGCCCACATGTGTTGCATTTCATTTTAGCTACAGTACCCGTCGAAAGGAGACACCTACTCATTCAAACGTTTTTCTTAATTTGTACTATTTTCTACATTGTAGAATACTGGTGAAGACATCAAATCAAAACTATAAAATAACACATATGGAATCATGTAATAACCAAAAAAGTGTTAAACAAATCAAAACATATTTTATATTTGAGATTCTTAGTAGCCAACCTTTGACCGTGATGACAGCTTTGCACACTCTTGGCATTCTCTCAACCAGCTTCATGAGGTGTGATGCATTTCAATTAAGTTCATTAGAGTTACCAGCTTCAGAAATTGCAGCCCTAATAAATGCTTCACAGAGTTCATGTAACAGACACATTTCATTTCAACTGTTCAGAGAAGACTGCTTGAGTCAGTCCTTCATAGTCGAATTGCTGCAAAGAAACCACTACTAAAGGACACCAATAAGAAGAAGAGACTTGCTTTGGCCAAGAAACATGAGCAATGGACTTGGCCCAAATTCTGCAGGGATACATCATCCCATCTGGTTTGCGCTTAATGGAACTATGATTTGTTTTTCAACAGGACAACAGGAGTGCTGCATCAGATGACCTGGCCTCCACAATCACCTGACCTCAACCCAATCGAGATGGTTTGGGATGAGTTGGACAGCAGAGTGAAGGAAAAGCTGCCAACAAATGCTCAGCATATGTGGGAACTCCTTCAAGACTGTTGGAAAAGCATTCCAGGTGAAGCTGTTTGAGTGAATGCCAAGAGTGTGCAAAGTTGTCATCAAGGCAAAGGGTGGCTACTTTGAAGAATCTAAAATATATTTTGATTTGTTTCACACTTTTTTGGTTACAATGTGATTCCATATGTGTTATTTCATAGTTTTTATGTATTCACTATTATTCTTCAATGTAGAAAAGAGTAAAAATAAAGAAAAACCCTGGAATGAGTAGGTGTGTCCAAACTTTTGAATGATACTGTTAATCAAATGTGTTTTTGTTCCCCATTATTATTGTTGTATAAAAGTGCCACAAAAGTGGCCCCTGTGTGTCAATTTGATTCTGACTGGCCTGAAATGCCCCCTCCTCCCTCCTACCATGACAAAACCCCTGATAAGATGATGATCAATATTTGGAATGAGCAGCACCAACGTGATGAAGACACAACTTTCGCTACGAGGGATACCTATGAAAGATTGTCAAAGGAGAAAAACGGAGGTAACACATCTGCATTCTATTGCACTGAAAGAGGTAAGCTGACACTTAAACTATCTGATGAATATATATTTTATTATTTTAGACAAAGATATCCTGTTTCCACAGCCGTCACTAACTCACCATGCCCCCTGCGGCCACAACTAACCTGGGGTACACCCCACCAGATGGAGGCTGGGGCTGGGCTGTGGTCTTTGGTGCCTTCATTTCCATCGGGTTCTCCTATGCCTTTCCCAAATCTCTCACCATCTACTTCAAGGAGATTCAGATGTACTTCAGTGTCTCCTACAGTGAGATTGCATGGGTGTCCTCAATCATGCTGGCTTCCATGTACGCAGGAGGTAAGTGTATACTGTGTGTGCATGTCATGGCTTATGGGGTATCACGATGTGTCACTAGGAATGTTATTTGTCCAACACACACTTTGGCCTGATTTCCCAGAGATTCTCCATTTAGCATTATTTTTAGTCCAAGGCTAGGTTCTATGTCTGTGAAACAGTCCCATTGTGTAAATAAAGGCAACAGCCACTGAAAGGTAATTATATATGATTATAAACTGGGTTGTTCGTGTCCTACATGCTGATTGGCTGACAGCCGTGGTATATCAGATTCCATAACACGGGTATGACAAAACATGTTATTTTACAGTTCTAATTACGTTGGTAACGAGTTTATAATAACAATAAAGTACCTTGGGGGTTTGTGGTATATGGCCAATATACCATGGCTAAGGGCTGTATCCAGGCACTCTGCTTTGCGTCGTGCATAAGAACAGTCCTTAGCCGTGGTATATTGGCCATATACCACACCCCTTCGTACCTTATTGCTTAAATATAGCGCTTTTCTTCTCATTGTCTTTGCAGGTCCAGTGAGCAGTATACTGGTCAACCGCTATGGTTGCCGAACTGTGGTTATCATTGGTGGCCTCATGGTTGGGGCGTCTATGGTTGCTGCTTCCTTTGGCACTACGATTATACATCTGTATTTATTAGTTGGAGTCATTGGAGGTATTTATTTGAATGTTTTCTTAAAATGTTGTCATTATTATGAAAATGTGTAGAATGTATTTATAATCACCAGTTTTCTTTGTTATGGGCTTAAAGCCACGAAAACCACAAATCTCAATCAATATCAGGCATGTGTTGTGTCATGTTTTTATAAATGTTTCTCTCTCTAGTTCTGACTGGGGAGGGAGGGAACTGAGTGGTTGGTTTCCGAGTAGATATGTCATGTACGTCAGAAGGCTGTGTCACTCATAGGGAGGAATAGTCTTTGATCACTCAGGGTCAATGCGCTAGGGAGCCTCTACACTCCCTCTTTCAGTTCAAGGACCTTCACTATGGGGCCTGCCTGTCTGTTAGACCATTTTATCACAAAGGTTGCTTTGGGATATTCTTCCCCAACTCTGATGAGTCAATCATTTTACATGCATGGTATTTGGAAAACTATCATACCAGCAAACAATGCTTTAGTGAAGTATTCTCAGATAGGGTAAGGATTGTTGAAATGTCAATAAACTGCTATGCCGGAAAAACTAAATGGAGAGGAAGAGAGCTCTAAAGAGAAACCACAGCAACTTGAATGTAAGCTCTGCTTCAGACAATTTGTACTCAGACTGACAGTTGTTATGTTTGAGTGGCATGTTATCTGACAGATTGGCAGAGGATAGTTTAAATCTTCAAGAGGTTCAGGGTGACACCATCACTGTCATACGGCCAATGTAAATGGAATTCATTAATTCATTAATTCATTAATTCATAGATGATGGATTGATAAAGCAACCTTTCTTCTCTACAGGTTTTGGCCTCTCTTTCAACCTACAGCCTTCCCTTACAATCATAGGAAAGTACTTCCAGGTGAAAAGGCCAATGGCAAACGGCCTGGCCATGGCAGGAAGTCCAGTATTCCTCTCCACTCTGGCTCCACTCAATCAGTTCCTGTTTGATAACTTTGGATGGAGGGGAGCCTTTATGATCCTGGGAGCCATAGTGATGAACTGCTGCGTTGCTGGGGCCCTGATGAGACCCGTTAACATGAAAACAGTCCAAAAACATCCTGTCACAGCCTCCAAAGGAACAACTGCCAAGAAGTCTGGGTCCACTGAGAACAGCGCTAACCCTGAGGCAGGGGACCTTATAACTGAAACAGAGCAGAAGCAGAAGATAGGTGGCTGTGCAGACAAATTAATGGATCTCTCTCTCTTTAAACACAGAGGCTTCATCATCTACCTCATAGGCAATGTGGTCATGTTTTTTGGCTTCTTTGCTCCAGTGGTCTTTCTCCCCTCATATGCCAAAGGTATTGGGATTGATAACTACCAGGCCGCTTTCCTTCTCTCCATCTTTGCCTTCGTGGACATGTTTGCCAGGCCAGGGACCGGCCTCATCGCCAACACCAAATGGATTAGACCCAGGATCCAGTACTTCTTCAGTTTCTCTGTGGCGTACAATGGTGTGTGTCACCTCCTCTGCCCGTTCCTTGCGGTATACCTGGGGTACACAGGCCTGGTGGTTTATGCTGTATTCTTTGGTGTGGCGTTTGGGATGGTGTGTGCTCTGCTCTTTGAGGTCCTGATGGATCTGGTGGGAGCACAGCGGTTCTCAAGCGCTGTAGGACTGGTCACCATCCTCGAGTGTGGCCCTGTGCTTCTGGGTCCCCCAATTTCAGGTGAGTGAAGGAAATGTATTCATAATTTTAAATATTTTTTTCCCCCAATTTCGATCTTGTCTCATCTCTACAACTCCACAATGGGCTCAGGAGGCGAAGGTCGAGTCAGGCGTTCTCCGTAACATGACCAGCTAAACCGCGCTTCTTAACACCCACCCACTTAACCCAGAAGCCAGCCGCACCAATGTGTCGGAGGAAACACTGTTCACCTGACAACCAATGTCAGCTTGCAGGTGCCCGGCCCTCCACAGGGAGTCGGTAGAGCGCGATGAGCCAAGTAAAGGCTCCCGGCTAAACCCTCCCCTAACCCAGATGATGTTGGTCCAATTGTGTGCCTCCCTATGGGACTCCCAATCATCTCATATGTATATATCATCTCATATGTATATACTGTACTCGATACCATCTACTGCATCTTGCTTATGCTGTTCTGTACCATCACTCATTCATATATCTTTATGTACATATTCTTTATCCCTTTACACTTGTGTGTATAAGGTAGTAGTTGTGGAATTGTTAGGTAAATTACTTGTTGGTTATTACTGCATTGTCGGAACTAGAAGCACAAGCATTTCGCTACACTCGCATTAACATCTGCTAACCATTTGTATGTGACAAATACATTTGATTTGATTAGATTAGATTTTGATCACTGCTGGTTGTGATACAGCCAGTGTCTTTAGTGAGTATTCATACATTTTAAAGATGCTTGTGTATATACAGTGCCTTCGGAAAGTATTCAGACTCCTTGACTTTTTCCAAATGTTGTTATATTACAGCCTTATTCTATAATGGATTAAAAAATAAAACCGAAAACAGGTTTTTAGAAATGTTTGCAAATGTATTAAAAATAAAAACAGAAATACCTTATTTACATAAGTATTCAGACCAACAGTCTTGAAGGAGTTCCCACATATGCTGAGCACTTGTTGGCAGCGTTTCCATTGATCATCCTTGAGATATTCATACAACTTGATTGGAGTCCACCTGTGGTAAATTCAATAGATTGGACATGATTTGGAAAGGCTATATAAGGTCCCACGGTCTATATAAGGTCCCACGGTTGACAGTGCATGTCAGAGCAAAAACCAAGCCATGAGGTGGAAGGAATTGTCCGAAGAGCTCATAGACAGGATTGTGTCGAGGCACAGATCAGGGGAAGGGTACCAAAACATTTCTGCAGCATTGAAGGTCCCCAAGAACACAGTGGCCTGTGTTCTTTGGAATCACCAAGATTCTTCCAAGGGCTGGCCGCCTGGCCAAACTGAGCAATCGTGGGAGAAGGGCCTTGGTCAGGGAAGTGACCAAAAACCCTGACAGTGCTCTAGTGTTCCTCTGTGGAGATAGGAGAACCTTCCAGAAGGACAACCATCTCTGCAGCACTCCACCAATCAGGCCTTTATGGTAGTGTGGCCAGACGGAAGCCACTCCTCAGTAAAAGGCACATGACAGCCCACTTGGAGTTTGCCAAAAGTCACCTAAAGAATCTCAGACCATGAGAAACAAGATTGTCTGTTCTGATCAAATCTAGATTGAACTCTTTGGCCTGAATGCCAAGAGTCACGTCTGGAGGAAACCTGGCACCATCCCAACGGTGTAGCATGGTGGTGGCAGCATCATGCTGTGGGGATGTTTTTCAGATACAGGGACTGGGAGACTAGTCAGAATCGAGGAAAAGATTAACAGAGCAAAGTACAGAGAGATCCTTGATGAAAACCTGCTCAGGAGCTCAGACATGGGCGAAGGTTCACCTTTCAACAGGACAACGACCCTAAACACACAGCCAAGACAACGCAGTAGTGGCTTGGGGACAAATCTCTGAATGTCCTTGAGTGGCCCAGCTAGAACCCGTACTTGAACCCGATTGAACATCTCTGGAGAGACCTAAAAATAGCTGCAGAAACGCTCCCCATCCAACCTGACATAGCTTGAGAGGAGAAACTCTCCAAATACAGATGTGCCAAGCTTGTAGCGACATGCCTAAGAAGATACGAGGCTGTAATTGCTGCCAAAGGTGCTTCAATAAAGTACTGAGCAATACTTACAGTATGTAAATGTCATATTTCTTTTTTTCTTTTTTTATACATTTGCAAAAATGTATAAAAACCTGTTTTTGCTTTGTCATTATGTGGTATTGTGTGTAGATTGATGAGGGGGAAAATATATTAAAAAAAATATATTATATATAATCATATAATAAATGGCTGCTACTCTCTCTGCAGGGTTTTTGGTGGATGTCTTTGACGACTACAAATACATGTATTGGGCATGTGGTGCCATGATGCTGGCACCTGGCATCTTTCTCTTCATCATGAACTACTTCAATTACAAACAACTGGACCAGGAGGTGAGGGAGAGACAGAGTGGAGCCATTGGGATGCAGTCTGTTAAGCAGTCTGTAGCGGAGGAGGCAGAAGCAAGGAAGAAGGAGATGAAAATGACTAAGGATGAGGAAATGGCAGAAGGGACAGGGGACTAAGGGGTTTATTAATGGTTAATGTTGATGTTTGTTATTTAGATCTGGGTTCAAATATTATTTCAAATATCTCAATTACTTTCACAAACATTTCGAATTAAGAATTCAGATATTTTTTATTTGAAAGATAAGTAGTTTAACATTGGAATGTATTTGGAAATACAATTGGAAAGTTTTGGCATGTATTTAAAATTACTCAAATACACTGACTCAAATACACTTTAACCCAGGTATTTGAAAATAATATTTGCATTAAGTATTTAAAATACTTTCAAATACTTCCAATAGTAGTAGTTGATTTGTATTTAAATAAAAATGATCAAATACACATGTATTTGAACCCTAGTATATTTTAACATTTTATATTTTTTATATGTATTTTTGTGTTGAGGTTGTTGAAATATTTGTCTCATACTCTGTTTGCCAAATAAGCAATCATGTCTTTACCCAAAGGCAATGTAAATACAATATGATTCTTGCAAATAAAATGGCACAACTTCATCAGTACTATGTGGAGGAAGCTGTAACCCACATATTTATGACCAAAAGATGGCAGTACAGACCTACTACAGTAAAAAAAGGTTCTCTGAGCACACCAGGAGTTCAGTACGCCTGTCCTCGAGGGTTGTAGTCCTCCCTGGCACTTCATTGCCTAATGAATGGATATCACTGATTGGCTAGGGAATTGTTTTTATTTCTCGGAATAATATTATATTACTGTAAATTATGTTTACATGACCTTGACATGCAGAACATCCCTCAATATCCCCCTCAACTATGGTATTCAATGTAGGCGGGTGTTACTAGTTTATATGCACCAAACCAAATAAATGTTGCCATGAAAATGATCTGGTCTGGCCTCATTGAACCTTGTTCAAAATACCTAATCAACATGGCTTTCTAGTGTGGTCATTATAAAAGATCAATGCTCACCATTACACATAGATGTCCTCATCATTGCACATAGATGTCCTCATCATTACACATAGATGTCCTCATCATTACACATAGATGTCCTCATCATTACACATAGATGTCCTCATCATTACACATAGATGTTCTCATCCTTACACATAGATGTCCTCATCATTACACATAGATGTCCTCATCATTACACATAGATGTCCTCATCATTACACATAGATGTCCTCATCATTACACATAGATGTCCTCATCATTACACATAGATGTCCTCATCATTACACATAGATGTTCTCAGCATTACACATAGATGTCCTCATCATTACTCATAGATGTCCTCATCATTACATACATTTTAAGGCAGAAATTGCCTCTCTTAGATGGCAGGAAAATTGTTCATCAGAGAAACCTGAAAATCTGATAGGAAACACATGTAACTGCCAGAGAAAGATCTATCTAGGTTCTTGGTCTTGTATAATAGTCAATGACAATGTTGCAGCATTCAGCTTCAGCTTCATTTTTTTAGATGCTGGAGAACACCATGCCTCAGTATGTTGTTATTACAGTATTAAGTATACAGAAAATAGGGTAGGTCATAGTTCACATGGGTAAATTACTGATTGACCTACAATACCAGACAAAAGTTTGGACACACATACTCATTCCAGGGTTTTTATTTATTTAGACTATTTTCTACATTGTAGAATAATAGTGAAGACATCAAAACTGTGGAAGAGAAATGACAGTCCATCATTAATTTAAGACATGTAGGTTAGTCATTCCGGATAATTTAAAGTACTTTGAAAGTTTCTTCAAGTGCAGTCGCAAAAACCATCAAGCGCTATGATGAAACTGGCTCTCATGAGGACCGCCACAGGAAAGGAAGACCCAGAGTTACCTCTGCTGCAGAGGATAAGTTCATTAGAGTTACCAGCCTCAGAAATTGCAGCCCAAATAAATGCTTCACAGAGTTCAAGTAACAGACATATGTCAAAATCAACTGTTCAGAGGAGACTGTGTGAATCAGGCCTTCGTGGTCAAATTGCTGCAAAGAAACCACTACTAAAGGACACCAATAAGAAGAAGAGATTTGCTTGTGCCAAGAAACATGAGCAATGGACTTTAGACCGGTGGAAATCTGTCCTTTGGTCCGATGAGTCCAAATTTGACATTTTTGGTTCCAACCGCTGTATCTTTGTTAGATGCAGAGTAGTTGAACGGGTGATTTCCGCATGTGTAGTTCCCACCGTGAAGCATGGAGGAGGAGGTGTGATGGTGAGGGGGTGCTTTGCTGGTGACACTGCCTGGTGACAAGGCCATCAGACTGTTAAAGAGCCATCACTAGAACATTAGAGGCTGCTGCCTGTAGGCATAGACTAGAAATCACTGGCCACTTTAAGGAATGGAACACTAGTCACTTTAATAATGTTTACATACCTGGCATTACTCATCACATACAGTGCCTTGCGAAAGTATTCGGCCCCCTTGAACTTTGCGACCTTTTGCCACATTTCAGGCTTCAAACATAAAGATATAAAACTGTATTTTTTTGTGAAGAATCAACAACAAGTGGGACACAATCATGAAGTGGAACAACATTTATTGGATATTTCAAACTTTTTTATCAAATCAAAAACTGAAAAATTGGGCGTGCAAAATTATTCAGCCCCTTTACTTTCAGTGCAGCAAACTCTCTCCAGAAGTTCAGTGAGGATCTCTGAATGATCCAATGTTGACCTAAATGACTAATGATGATAAATACAATCCACCTGTGTGTAATCAAGTCTCTGTATAAATGCACCTGCACTGTGATAGTCTCAGAGGTCCGTTAAAAGCGCAGAGAGCATCATGAAGAACAAGGAACACACCAGGCAGGTCCGAGATACTGTTGTGAAGAAGTTTAAAGCCGGATTTGGATACAAAAAGATTTCCCAAGCTTTAAACATCCCAAGGAGCACTGTGCAAGCGATAATATTGAAATGGAAGGAGTATCAGACCACTGCAAATCTACCAAGACCTGGCCATCCCTCTAAACTTTCAGCTCATACAAGGAGAAGACTGATCAGAGATGCAGCCAAGAGACCCATGATCACTCTGGATGAACTGCAGAGATCTACAGCTGAGGTGGGAGACTCTGTCCATAAGACAACAATCAGTCGTATATTGCACAAATCTGGCCTTTATGGAAGAGTGGCAAGAAGAAAGCCATTTCTTAAAGATATCCATAAAAAGTGTTGTTTAAAGTTTGCCACAAGCCACCTGGGAGACACACCAAACATGTGGAAGAAGGTGCTCTGGTCAGATGAAACCAAAATTGAACTTTTTGGCAACAATGCAAAACGTTATGTTTGGCGTAAAAGCAACACAGCTCATCACCCTGAACACACCATCCCCACTGTCAAACATGGTGGTGGCAGAATCATGGTTTGGGCCTGCTTTTCTTCAGCAGGGACAGGGAAGATGGTTCAAATTGATGGGAAGATGGATGGAGCCAAATACATGACCATTCTGGAAGAAAACCTGATGGAGTCTGCAAAAGACCTGAGACTGGGACGGAGATTTGTCTTCCAACAAGACAATGATCCAAAACATAAAGCAAAATCTACAATGGAATGGTTCAAAAATAAACATATCCAGGTGTTAGAATGGCCAAGTCAAAGTCCAGACCTGAATCCAATCGAGAATCTGTGGAAAGAACTGAAAACTGCTGTTCACAAATGCTCTCCATCCAACCTCACTGAGCTCGAGCTGTTTTGCAAGGAGGAATGGGGAAATATTTCAGTCTCTCGATGTGCAAAACTGATAGAGACATACCCCAAGCGACTGCTGTAATCGCAGCAAAAGGTGGAGCTACAAAGTATTAACTTAAGGGGGCTGAATAATTTTGCACGCCCAATTTTTCAGTTTTTGATTTGATAAAAAAGTTTGAAATATCCAATAAATGTCGTTCCACTTCATGATTGTGTCCCACTTATTGTTGATTCTTCACAAAAAAATACAGTTTTATATCTTTATGTTTGAAGCCTGAAATGTGGCAAAAGGTCGCAAAGTTCAAGGGGGCCGAATACTTTCGCAAGGCACTGTATGTATATACTGTATTCTATTCTATTCTATGGTATCTTAGTCACTTAATAATGTTTACATATCTTTCATTACTCATCTCATATGTATATACTGTTTTCTAAACTATTCTACTGTATCTTAGTCCGTTCCGCTCTGACATCGCTCATCCATATGTATATAGTCTTAATTCATTCCTACTTAGATTTGTGTGTATATGTGGTGTAATTTGCTTGTTAGATATATATATTTTTACCTTTATTTAACTAGGCAAGTCAGTTAAGAACAATTTCTTATTTACGCTGACAGCCTAGAAAGAGTGGGTTAACTGCCTTGTTCAGGGGCCGAATGACAGATGTTTACCTTGTCAGCTCGGGGATCTAGCAACCTTTCTGTCACTGGCCCAATGCTCTAACCACTAGGCTACTTGTCACCCCAACTGCACTGTCGGAGCTAGAAGCATAAGCATTTCGCTACACCTGCAATAACATCTGCTAATCACATGTATGTGACCAATAACATTTTATTTGATTCACTATTGTTTTACAATGTAGAAAATAGTAAAAATAAAGAAAAACCCTTGAACGAGTAGGTGTCCAAACTTCTGACTGGTATTGTACATACAGAGTTAACCACATCACCCTGAGAACACTGACAGGCATCCACAGTTCAAGACGTGGGCACAAACCGAGAAAGTGAAGGCCTCCAATTAGTAGCCGTTCCCATAAGCCTCTGCATTATCTCCTTACTGAACAGCTTGTACGTAATTACAGACACTGAACTGGGACTGATGTCAGTAAATCTGACTTTAATTGAGACCCAGAAGATTGGATCTTGGCAGCTTTTCAGGATGGGTCAATCCTTCTTTCCTCGTGATGGCTGTTAGAGACTTGAGAGCCCAGCCACGGCTTATATTAACCTTGGGTGATGGAGATAGATGGAGAGGAGATTTTAAGAAATGTAGACAAAACAATATTTTGTCATTTGAATAGACTCTATAACAGTTCTAGTGATGCTAATTGATATTTGCCTATAATAACAAAAGATGACATTATGAGTCATGCCATGAGGACTTCATTATCAGATGGAGGTAGAAAAGAATGAGATACAAAATATGCACCAGCAAGACACACCAAAGCCATACTCAAGGAACATGGTTCTTAAAAGTAACAGCAGTCATAAAAAAAGCTACGACCGACTGGTAGTTAGTTACTCTAGTGATACACCAAGGTTGGGACTTACTGTGGTTCCACGCTTCAGTACACATCTCAAATCTGGAGAAATTAACATATCTAGGTTAAACCAGCACTGTACCATAACCACTGCTTTAATTGCTTGAGCTGGATATGTGAAAAGAAGGAAATGATGCTGTCTGCCTAATCCAACATGTTTGTTTATAATCTCTGCTAATCTGCTTTAACTGTTGCAGTATAACTAATCTGTCTTCACAGTGTTTACATCCCAAGAGGAGAGAGAGGCTGGGGACGTCATGGGAATGCCACCCTGAGGCTTTATCTACTTAGTTCTAGACCCTGTACTAATACAACTGTGAGACACACTGAAGATGGATAGAACATTTACCATGGATTTAGTGAGTTCTTATGTCATGTCGTCATATTGACAACACACAGAGAAGCAGTGGCCACTGGCATGTCTCGGTCTGTCTATCTAAGCTGCATTCAAGGATTCGACCACAACACTATCTACGACGGCATTTTATTGCCTGTGGTTTGATAGATCACAGTCTGTGAATTTACTGGAGCATTGTCTGATACGTAGAATGCTTACCCCCAACTGCTGCATTTCATACAAATTAAATCAAACATGCCTACATATCAAAATACATGTATTGTGGGTTCTAATCATTTCCTGTGTTCAGTGTGAACTGGGGAAGCGTAGACTGTGTGTTACCCAAGGAAATCCCTAGAGGGCAGACTAAATCAAATGAACCAGTAAACCACAAAACTCAATACATATTTTCTGTCAACAGATTTCCTGCCATTTGCTCTCCATCTGGGGGGAGAGTTTTCCAAAAATAATAAAATACCCATATGCATGTCCAGATGGAAATAGTTTCATTAATTAAATTGGGTGGTAAGCTACATCGAGGTTGAAGAAACCACTGGAATACTTAGCCTATAATTAAACTTTGTGGAGGTGCTACATGTTTGAACCCAGCATCCTACATAGTAGTGTTTGAGTGTCTCTTCTCTCCTGAAAGACCATCCCTGTTTCCTGCTTCAGTACCCTGGGTGTAGTCATGCAGAAGCTTGTGTGTTCTGCTATCAGAGGGAATTTGTTTGAACCCAGACAAAAGAGGGACTCGAAACATCAAACATTCATACACTACACTACTCAATTATGAAAGAAGTTGAGAGGCCATGCAAAAGAAGACCAAATGAATTTATGGTGTTTCCTGTAATCAACATGCTGTGAAACACAAATATCCAAACTAAGCCATTGCAACATGTTTTTTTAATGCTTTTGCCAGCCATTTTGTCTGAGACATTATAAATGATCATCCAAACTCACATTTACCATGCCTTTTACAGATCACATTGCTGGGTCCCTGACTGACATTACTAATATGTAATTGAAAATATACTGAACAAAAATATAAATGTAACATGCAACCATTTCTAAGATTTAACTGAGGTACAGTTCATAGGAAATCAGTCAGTTGAAATGAATTCATGAGGCCCTACTCTATGGATTTCACATGACTGGGAATACAGATATTCATCTGTTGGTCACAGATACCTTAAAAAAATGGGCCTCACAATGAGCCTCAGGATCTCAACACTGTATTTCATGGTATTTCTGTGCACTCAAATTGCCATCGATAAAATGCAATTGTGTTCATTGTCCGTAGCTTATGCCTGCCCATACCATAACCCTACCGCCACCATGGGGCACTCTGTTCACAATGTTGACATCAGCAAACCGCTCGCTCACACGGTTGTGAGGCTGGTTGGATTCTGAGGCTGGTTGGACTTACTGCTAAATTCTCTAAAATTACATTGGAGGCAGCATATGGTAGAGAAATGAACATTAAATTCTCTGGCAACAGCTCTGGTGGACATTCCTGGAGTCACCATGCCAATTGCACGTTCCCTCAAAAGCTCAGACATCTGTGGCACTGTGTTGTGTGTCAAAACTGCATATATAAGAGTTGCCTTTTATTGTCCCCAGCACAAAGTGTGCCTGTGTAATGATCATGCTATTAAATTATGAGCTTCTTGATATGACACACCTGTCAGGTGGATGGATTATTTTAGCCAAAGAAAAATGCTCACTAACATGGAAGTAAACAAATTTGTGCACAACATTTGAGAGAAATAAGCTTTTTGTGCATATGGAACATTTCTGGGATCTTTTATTTCAGCTTATGAACCGTGGGACCCAACATTTTCTATGTTGCGTTTATGTTTTTGTTCAGTATATTTACTCGGCAAAAAAAGAAACAGCCCTTTTTCGAGACCCTGTCTTTCAAAGATAATTAGTAAAAATCCAAATCATTTCACAGATCTTCAATGTAAAGGGTTTAAACACTGTTTCCCATACTTGTTCAATGAACCATAAACAATTAATAAACATGCACTAACAGCTTACAGACAGTAGGCAATTAAGGTCACAGTTATGAAAACTTAGGACACTAAAGAGGCCTTTCTACTGACTCTGAAAAATACCAAAAGAAAGATGCCCAGGTTCTCTGCTCATCTGGTGGACGTGCCTTGGGCATGCTGGAAGGAGGCATGAGGACTGCAGATAAATTGCAATGTCCGTACTGTGAGACACCTAAGACAGCGAGACATGGAGACAGGACGGACAGCTGATCATCTTCGCAGTGGCAGCGTACATGTAACAGCACCTGCCCAGGATCGGAACATCAGAACATCACACCTGCGGGACAGGTACAGGATGGCAACAACAACTGCCCGAGTTACACCAGGAACGCACAATCACTCCATCAGTGCTCAGACTGTCTGCAATATGCTGAGAGAGGCTGGACTGAGGACTTGTAGGCCTGTTGTAAGGCAGGTCCTCACCAGACATCACAGGCAACAACGTCGCCTATGGGCACAAACCCACCGTCGCTGGACCAGACAGGACTGGCAAAAAGTGCTTTTCACTGATGAGTCGTGGTTTTGTCTCACCATGGGGTGATGGTCGGATTCTAGTTTATTGTCAACGGAATGAGCGTTACACCGAGGCCTGTACTATGGAGCGGGATCAATTTGGAGGTGGAGGATCCGTCATGGTCTGGGGCGATGTGTCACAGCACCATCGGACGGAGCTTGTTGTCAAGGCAGGCAATTTCAACGCTGTGCATTACAGGGAAGACGTCCTCCTCCCTCATGTGGTACCCTTCCTGCAGGCTCATCCTGACATGACCCTCCAGCATGACATTGCCACCAGCCATACTGCTTGTTCTGTGCGTGATTTCCTGCAAGACAGGAACATCGGTGTTCTGCCATGGGCAGCGAAGAGCCCGGATCTCAATCCCATCGAGCACGTCTGGGACCTGTTGGATCGGAGGGTGAGGGCTAGTGCCATTCCCCCCAGAAATGTCTGGGAACTTGCAGGTGCCTTGGTGGAAGAGTGGGGTAACATTTCACAGCAAGAACTGGCAAATCTGGTGCAGTCCATGAGGAGGAGATGCACTGCAGTACTTAATGCAGCTAATGGCCACACCAGATACTGACGGTTACTTTTGATTTTGACCCCCCCTTTGTTCATGGACACATTTTTCCATTTCTGTTAGTCACATGTCTGTGAAACTTGTTCAGTTTATGTCTCAGTTGTTGAATCTTGTTATGTTCATACAAATATTTACACATGTTAAGTTTGCTGAAAATAAACACAGTTGACAGTGAGAGGACATTTATTTTTTGCTGAGTTTATATTCCCCCCCTTTATATTCCCCCCCCCTTACTCTTTCTCTCTCTCACAAACAAACTAGAGAGTAGAGAGAGATAATGGAGAGAGGGAGATCTAATCTGAAACATAGCATGGTCCAACTACTGTAGGAGACGCGCCATCACCTTTATCAGGGGAACACAATCGTGAGGGGCAATTCGACCTGAGAGATAACATTGTACTATTTCATTCAATTTGTTACTCTTAATTTGGAGAAATTGTATCCAATCTAAGATGGTAGTTCCCAATCCCCATTTTCACAGATATAGCTATATAGCTGTTCCAGTGTAATGTCCTCTGGGAGAAAGAAGCAGGCCTGAGCTACCATTGTCTATTCCCTTTAAAGTGCTCTACTTTTCACCAGGGGCCATAGGGCTTTAGTAAAAAAGAAGTGCACTATATAGGGAATTGGGTGTCGTTTGGGACACATGACGTGGAGGGTTGGGATTGGGCATGGAAAAGGGAGAGGAGCAGAAATAATTACCAGAACAACTGAGGCATGACGGTTTGTCCTTGCCCCAAAGTGAAAAGCAGGATGAGGCACGATGAGCTCCATACACCAATCTCAGACCTAACATCTGTGTCATTACATATCAAGAAACATTGTAATGTCTGGACTGCTGCTGGTCCATTCTGACATATACATGGTCTCTGAATTGTGGACCAGTTTATCCGTTGTGATGAGTCAACGTGCCAGTGGATAGACTATTTGGAAATATATGATGGATACCAGGGTTGGGTAGGTTACTTTCTAAATGTAATCCGTTACAGTTACTAGTTACTTGTCCACAATTGTAATCAGTAATGTAACTTTGGGATTACCCAAACTTGGTAACATAATCTGATTACTCTGTTACTTTTAGATTACTTTTCCCTTAAGAAGCATTAGAAGACAAAACAGATCCATTAAATGCATTTGGTGTGCAATCATAGTGGTCTCTTACTTGTGGTCAGACTCACTCAGGTGGAACAAACTTAAACTTGCACCTTTTTCCAACGCTGAATTGAATGTCATTGAGAAAAAAGAAATGTATCATAATTTATTTTTAATCTCGCTAACATTCTTTCTGAATTTAAAAGTAATCCAAGAAGTAATCATCTATTTTTTCAAAAGTATCTGTAATCTGATTACCATATCTATGTTGGTTGTGTACCTGATTACAGTTTGTTTTTTTGTAATCAGATTACATGTCAAATCCAACTCTGATGGATACAGTGGGTATTATAAGTATTCAGGCCTCTTGTACTACTTCACGTTTTATTTTGTTACAAAATGCGATTAAAATTGATTTAAATGTATTTTTTTTGTCAACAATCAACACAAAGTACTCTGTCAAAGTAGAAGAGGAATTACTTTTTTTAAAGATGAATGAAAAATTAAACAAATATTCTTTGTAATGCAAGAAGAAATATTATACCTATATACACGGTAGTTCCCAATCCCCATTTTCACAGATATAGCTATATAGCTGTTCCAGTGTCATGTCCTCTGGGAGAAAGGAGCAGGCCTGAGCTATCATTGTCTATTCCCTTTAAAGTGCTCTACTTTTCACCAGGGGCCATAGGGCTTTAGTAAAAAAGAAGTGCACTATATAGGGAATTGGGTGTCGTTTGGGACACATGACGTGGAGGGTTGGGATTGGGCATGGAAAAGGGAGAGGAGCAGAAATAATTACCAGAACAACTGAGGCATGACGGTTTGTCCTTGCCCCAAAGTGAAAAGCAGGATGAGGCATGATGAGCTCCATACACCAATCTCAGACCTAACATCTGTGTCATTACATATCAAGAAACATTGCAATGTCTGGACTGCTGCTGGTCCATTCTGACATATACATGGTCTCTGAATTGTGGACCAGTTTATCCGTTGTGATGAGTCAACGTGCCAGTGGATACACTATTTGGAAATATATGATGGATACCAGGGTTGGGTAGGTTACTTTCTAAATGTAATCCGTTAGTTACTATTTACCTGTCCAAAATTGTAATCAGTAACACAACTTTTGGATTACCCAAACTCAGTAAGGTAATCTGATTACACTCAGTTACTTTTGGATTACTTTCCCTTTAAGAAACATTAGAAGACAAAAAGGATCCATCAACGTATTTGATGTTTCATCATAGTGGTCTCTGACTTGTGGTCAGACTCACTCAGGTGGAACAAACTTAAACTTGCTCCTTTTTTCAATGCTGAATTGAGAATTGAGAAAACAAAACAAAACAAAACATCCTTTCTGAATTTAAAAGTAATCCAAGAATTAACCATCAAGTTTTCAAACGTATCTGTAATCTGATTACAATATTTTAGCTGGTAATGTAGCTGATAACAGTTCATTTTTTTGTAATCAGATTACGTGTAAACCCCAATTCTGATGGATACAGTGTGTATTATAAGTATTCACCCCTGTTAGATTTATTCACATTTTATTTTGTTACAAGCTGTGATTAAAATGAATAAATTGTCATTTTTTTTGTCAACGATCTGTACAAAATACTCTAATGTCAAAGTGGAAGAAATATTCCAACATTTTTTAAAGATGAATGAAAAATAAACACTAATATAAAACACTCAAATAAAATCATGATTCAGCCATCACCATGCTTGAAAATAAGGAGGCAATTACTCAGTGATGTGTTGTGTTGAATTTGCTCCAAACATAAGGCTTTTCATTCCATGCTAAGAAGTGTATTTCTTTGCCGTGTAGTTTTTCTTCAGTATTACTTTAGTGCCTTGTTGCATGTTCTGTATATTTTTATTCTGTATTTTGAAAATTCTTTTCACTCTTATCATTTAGGTCATTATTGTGAAGTAACTACAATGTTGTTGATCCATCCTCAGTTTTCTCCTTCCATTGAACTATCACAGCCATTTTTGCTGTATTCAAATCACCAATGGCCTAATGGTGACATCCCTTAGCAATTTCCTTCCTGTCCTGCAGCTCACTTTAGAAGGACTGATGTACACTATCTTTGATGTGTTTCGTGGTGTAGTACATCATCCACATCATAATTATTAACTTGACTATGCTTAAAGAGATGTTCAATGTCGGATTTGTTATTGTTTCCCATCTACTGACCTTCTTTATGAGGCTTTTGAAAAACTCCCTGAATCTGTGCTTGAAATACTTAACTGAAGGACTCATCCCATATTATTTCACACAGCATGAGTCCATGAAATGTATTATGTGATTTGTTAAGTCAAATTTTACTCCTGAACTAATTTAAGCTTGCCTAAATAAAGGGGGTGAATATTGTACTTATGCAAACACGATATTTTAGTCTTTTTTTTACCTTTATTTATCTAGGCAAGTCAGTTAAGAACAAATTCTTATTTAAAATAACGGCCTAGGAACAGTGGGTTAACTGCCTTGTTCAGGGGTAGAACAACAGATTTTTACCTTGTCAGCTCGGGGATTTGATCTAGCAACCTTCCGGTTACTAGTCCAATGCTTTAACCACTAGGATATTTAATTTGTATTAATTTAAATAAATAAAAAATACTTTGACATTATGAAGTATCTTGTGTAGATTAATGACAAAAAAATTCGACATTTAAATCTATTTAAATCCAACTATGTAACGCAACAAAACTACTTATGGTACCCACTGTAAATACGTCATACTCTAGATGGGTCTCTGTTGCAACTTTCCTTTCCACTGACACCTCAGGTACAGTTTACGTGGACATAGTGTTCAAAAACAAGACTCCTAATCTGAATGTAAACAACAAGTGTGTCTATATAGGTCGGCTAGCAATGGTCTGGTGAAGTTACTCAAAGCGGATCAACACTCAGTGGTTATGTCAGTTTCAAGGTCAGTGTGTCTCTCTATGACAGGCATCATGAGGTTCCTAATGGTGCCAGCTGCCTTTTAAGGCTTGGCTGCTATATAGATGTGTGATTAAGACTCTTATTCTCCTCCCAAGGAGAAGCAACACATTTTCTAGAACACATGAACACAAGCCATATGGCCAAGACAATAAAACGTCTTCATCGCCTCTTGGAGAAGTTAGCTGGTCTGTCCCTACAGACCGTTCCCGAGGCCCTTGACGACGATACTTGAAGCTGCGTTCCCTCACAGGAATGTGTGTTTGTGCAGTGTTGCATTTCTGTTAGCTTGACATTTAAAAGCATTTTTTGATTCATACATTAGCAAAACAATTTTGAGAGGAGAAAGGGGGGAAAAACAGTACAGCCATGGTACAGTACATGCATCTTGCCTTCCACATACAGTATCCAGTACATCACTGAAGAAGTATTTGTGTCCTAATCTAACAAACAATCTCCCATCATAAAGGATTCATCAAAGCTGGAGGCAAGGCTGAGGCATACATACAGTAGATGGTATATCGAGATCATTAGCAGGGATGTCTCGGTGTGAGGCCCTGCCCTGGATAAAGCCTCTGTCTGTCCCAAATGGCACCCTGTATTCCCTATATAGTGCATTACTTTTCACCAGGGCCCATAGTGCTCTGGTCAAATGTAGTGCATTATATAGGGAATAGTGTACTCACAGACCCAGCAGCTTTGGTTTCAACCTGCTTCAACAACCAACAACCTCACTGCTATCTTTAAATATGACTGTATTACTGATGTAGTGGGAGAGCTTCCCTCGTGCAAATGGCCATTATGCTTCAGAGTTTGTTAGGAAATATTACTCTCTGGTGTGCACTCTCACTATATAGGCATGCCTCTACAAAGGGTATATGTTTATTATCATATATATTATTTTTATTTCAAACATTGTGTGGTAGTCAACCATATTGAGTAGAAGAGGATCCTCATCTCCTGAAAATGGACTCTATCATTCAGATTTATGTCATACTACTGGAATGGTAAAGGTTTGTGGGTAAAAATGTACTAAAATAAATTAAGTTTATACATTTATATGGAGATATACATTTATAATGAAGACTTGACAAATAATAAAAATGAAGAATTGCACACTTATTTATGTCGTTACTGTACAAGAATGCTCTTTATACATGCTCACTTTTCCCAATCCCAAGGTGATAGGATATTTTCTAATCACTCAACAATGTGCAACTTTACATTCCCGGGTCGAGGGCTTAGTTTAGCATAATTTAAACTATTTTTGAGAAGACTATCTTTCCACTCCACTTAAAATCAATGAATTTCATGCAAGCATTTGAAGTAGACTCAAGCTGCCATTTTGAAATGAGCAAAAGTTCCTATTACCACAGAATAGTATGCATAATCATCTCAGGGACTTGATGCAACAAACTAGCACTGAATACAAACCACACATATCCCTTCATGACTCCACACAGCCAATCAACTGTAATTTATTGTAATGTATTCTAAAGGTGGGTCAGTAGTAAAGAAATTATTCTGACTGAAAAGGATCTTATCTAAGAAGCCAATGAGCCATGAAAAGGGCATCTGTTTAGTTTTTTCGTTTCCTCTTTGTTTTGATCAATCTCTCTGATAAAGTTGTACAATATTGTGAAGACATTCTTTCCAGGAAAAACATGGGTCCTTCCTGAAATACGGCATCACTAACTTTGAAATGTAAGTGTTACATACGGGTAGTGTAGTAATGATTTAGGTAAAATATACATGATAGTAAGTATAGACAGCTGATGCAAACCAACTCAAAGAACAAATCAGACAACTGCAAACATCAAAATCCACCTTATCGTTTCGGGTAATAATTGCAGGCTTTGGCAATACAAATCTAGCAAAGAACCCTATTACACAAAGCACTCTGTTCAGCTGTCTCAATAGGATGATTACAGCAGATTTGAAAGGTCCTTTAGAGCGAGAAGCTTGGGTAAGAGAGAGAACAGATTATCACACACATGTGGGTGGGGCTGAACCTGGTGTGAGCAACCCTGAACAGCCTGGGAGGACTTATCCCACACCTGACAGTGAGTCAGAACACACACACACACACAGAGTGAGCAAGGGTGTGTGTACGTGCCTGTGCATGTGTGTGTGTGCGTGTGTGCGTGTGTGTGTGTGTGTGTGAGTGTGTGTGTTGAATTCACCAACCACTCTCAGATATATTCTGTCTACCTATTCATTTTACCCAGTGCAGTGTGTTTATTGAAAAGCCATTCTCATTTGCAACAATGGCCTGGGGAGTGTTGCAGTGGAGCAAAATAATGATGAAGGTGGGAAGACCCTCCGTTGCCTACTCATTCTCATTCTGACAAAATAAAAAAAGAGTACACTCCCACACTGGAGTACACTGGAGATGTTGTTCATGTTCTAGCTGAGGATATACTCACTCCAGTAAACTGGTGAAAATAGTCAAGCCACAGTAAGGAGAGTCTGGAGACTAGGAGGACTTCATTAGTACAATGGTTGTAGCCGTCAATGGTTTTGAATCGGCATCCTTGCACTTATCAAGCTTTTCACAATCTGACAATCTAATTATCCCCTCACATACACTGCCTTCAGAAAGTATTCACACCGCTTGATTTTTCCCCACATTTTGTTGTGTTACAAAGTGGGATTAAAATATATATATTTTTGTCAACAATCTACACAAAATACTCTAACGTCAAAGTGAAAATATTCTTACATTTGTAAAAAAAAAAAGAAAAAAAAAAAAAAAAGATCTTGATTACATAAGTATTCAACCACCTGAGACAATATGTTAGAATTACCTTTCTGGTAAATCTAAAAGCCTTGCACACCTGGAATATATATTTTTTAATTCTTCAAGCTTTGTCAAGGTGGTTGTTGATGATTGCTGGACAGCCATTTTAAGTCTTGCCATAGATTTTCAAACAGATTTAAGTCACAACTATAATTAGGCCACTCAGAAACATTCAATCTTGTCTTGGTAAGCAACTCCAGTGTATATTTGGCCTTGTGTTTTAGGTAATTGTCCTGCTGAATGGTGAATGTGTCTCCCATGACCTGTTGGAAAGCAGACAGAATAAAGCTAAGCACAGCATTTTACCTGTGCTTAGCTTTATTCCATTTATTTTTATGCTAAAAACTCCCTAGTCCTTGCCGATGACAATCATACCCAGAACATGATGCAGCCACCATCATGCTTGAAAATATGAAAAGTGGTTCTCAGTGATGTGTTGTGTTGGATTTGCTTCAAACATAACGCTTTGTATTCAGGACATAAAATTATGTTGTATCCACATTTTTGCAGTTTTGCTTTAGTGACAGTTTTACAGGATGCATGTTTTGGAATATTTGTATTCTGTACAGGCTTCCTTCTTTTCACTCTGTCCATTAAGTTAGTATTGTGGAGTAACTACAATGTTGTTGATCCATCCTCAGTTTTCTCCTATCACAGCCATTAAACTGTAACTATTTTAAAGTCACAATTGGCCTGATGGTGTAATCCCTGAGCAGTTTCCTTCCTCTCCGGCAACTGAGTTAGGATGGACAACTGTATCTTTGTAGTGACTGGGTGTATGATTGTGTGATTGTGTTATTCCCCATGCTCAAAGGGATATTCAATCAATGTCCAATTTTTTTTTTTACCCATCTACCAATAAGTGCCCTTCTTTGCGAGGCATTGGAAAAATTCACTGGTCGACTGGAGGGACCTTACAGGTATTTGTATGTGTGGGGTACAGAGATGAGGTAATCATTCAAAAATCATGTTTAACATTGTTATTGCACACAGAGTCCATGCAACTCATTATGCGACTTGTTAAGCAAATGTTCACTCCTGAACGTACTCAGGTTTTTCATTATTTATTCATTTGTAAAAATGTCTAAAAACCATAAGTCCTATTTGACATTATGCGGTATCGTGGGTAAGCTAGGGACCGAAACATCTAAATACATTTGAAATTCAGGCTGTAACACAACAAAATGTCAGGGGGTGTGAATACTTTCTGAAGGCACTGTAATTGGCTAATTAGGAACAAATTACTACCATCCATCTACTAATAGCTCTACAAGGTAATGGTGGCACCCTTAGACGATAAAACAAATGCTCCATAATCTCGTACTCTTCATCTCTTGTTCAAGAGCTGTTGTCAGAATGGGAAATGGCTCTATGCAAGTTGACATCTATTGAGATGACTCATGTACTGGAGACAGCTCTGCAGAGTGGTCACTAGCTGGCACAGTCACAGTCATACGATCTGAATTTAAACCCAACCAGAACCACAGTGCTAACCCTAATGCCTTACCCTAACCTTAAATTAAGACAAAAAAAGCACATGTTTGTTTCAATTTTGACTTTGCAGCTGGCCTATCTAGTGGAAACCACTCAGTTTTGCCTCCAGGGCTGGCTCTAACATGGAGCCATGCGGATGCAGCTGTTGCCTTCTCAAAGCATTTGTTACAGACTGTTAGCTGATGAAAGCTAGGATTATAACTTATGACAATCCTTCTAAGGATATTAGTCTTATACACGGAGTGTACCAAACATTAGGGACACCTTCCTAATGTTGAGTTTGCACCCCTTTTCGCCCTCAGAACAGCCTCAATTTGCCGGGTCATGGACTACACAAGGTGTCAAAAGCATTCCACAGGGATGCTGGCCCATGTTGACTCCAATGCTTCGCAGAATTGTGTCAAGTTGGCTGGATGTCCTTTGCGTGGTGAACCATCCTTGATACACACGGAAAACTGTTGAGCATGAAAAACCCAGCAGCGTTGCAGTTTTTGACACACTCAAACCAGGCACTTCAATCTTTTGTCTTGCCCATTCATCCTCTGAATGGCACACATACACAATCCATGTCTCAATTGTTTCAAGGCTTAAAAATCTTTATTTAATCTGTCTCCTCCCCTTCATCTACACTGATTGAAGTGGATTTAACAAGTGACATCAATAAAGGATCGTAGCTTTCACCTTGTTTCACCTGGTCAGTCTTTGTTATGGAAAAAGCTGGTGTTCCTAATGTTTTGTACACTCAGTGTGGGTGTGTTGTTTAAAGGAGGAGGAGGTGGCATATAATGAATAAGCCTATTACTCTATTAGGTTCCGCTCAGAAAATAAATCACTCGTCCCCAGTGTATGATACAGTTACTACAATGGATTAATATTCTTATTGGTCACCCGACTCATTCTGACATTCTGTCTCCAATTATAGTATTCCTCTTTGTCAGTTATACTAACAGCCACATGAACCCAAAACCCGGAATGTAAGACAGTGGTTAAGGACAAAGTTGAAAAGCTTACGGCTCTCTTTCTCCAAGCGTACAGTTGGAGGCTGTAGTAGTATTTGTAGTGGAAAAATGGATACATAATTATTTTATGAAATATGTGACATAATGATCCAGAGCTCATAGGCTGCGTTTACACAAGCAGTCTAATTCTGATGATTTTTTCACAAATTGGTCTTTTGACCAATCAGATCTGCTCATTTGCCAATAATTGGTCAAAGACCAGAATTGGGATAATAACAATATTATGGCAGTTACAAGACAGGTTAGTGTTTTTCATCATGAATCTTGTTCTGGAGGCAGCTCTGCAGGGTTATCACTAGATGCCACAGCCATAACCTTAACCTCAACCACACTGCAAACCCTAATGCACATTTTTACTTTTGCAGCTGAGCTGGCCTATCTAGTGGAAATCGCTCAGTTCTGCCTTCAGGACAAGACTCATCCCAACAAAAATCAACCTGCGGCTACAACTGTAATGTACCCTTTAGTATTCAAATCAAATCAAATCAAATTTATTTATATAGCCCTTCGTACATCAGCTGATATCTCAAAGTGCTGTACAGAAACCCAGCCTAAAACCCCAAACAGCAAGCAATGCAGGTGTAGAAGCACGGTGGCTAGGAAAAACTCCCTAGAAAGGCCAATACCTAGGAAGAAACCTAGAGAGGAACCAGGCTATGTGGGGTGGCCAGTCCTCTTCTGGCTGTGCCGGGTGGAGATTATAACAGAACATGGCCAAGATGTTCAAATGTTCATAAATGACCAGCATGGTCGAATAATAATAAGGCAGAACAGTTGAAACTGGAGCAGCAGCACAGTCAGGTGGAAGTTGAAACTGGAGCAGCAGCATGGCCAGGTGGACTGGGGACAGCAAGGAGTCATCATGTCAGGTAGTCCTGGGGCATGGTCCTAGGGCTCAGGTCAGTTGAAACTGGAACAGCAGTATTGCTGTTGAATGTCTTTTTCAAAATGAATTTTGACTACAGGAAAATGTTTCAATTTCAATAATATGTTTGAGAGTTCTTGATTAGCAGTTAGACAAGTTAGTCTAGGAATGTCTTAGAGACCAGAGCAGAGACTCAAACGTGTCTCTAAAAAGCCCTCTGCTGTTTGCTGCTATAGTAGTGATCTATAGCAATGGAGCACAATGGATGATAAGACCATAGACCTATCAACAACGCATGGCACAGCTAAAGAAATTACAGTGTGGTGTCTCTAGGACCCACCAATACATTTGCAGGACACTAATAATGATTCTTCACAGGGAATAAAGACCACTCTTCCTAAAGTATTGAACCTTGCTCAGTCCTCCATTGGCGGCAAAAGAAAGGTACCCCTCCAAAGGGGTCTCTCTTTTTACAAATACTTCACATGTTCCCGCAGTCCAGTTAGACACAAAGCATGCTGTTTAATTTCCTTTTCAGCTGTTTTGAAGGTTTTCTTTTTGGTCCTGTCAGGAAAAATGTATGCTGCTCTTTCAAGCAAACAAATACCCGTATATGTGTATGTTTGTATATATTGTAATATCTGTTAATTGTGTGTTTTTAAATGGTATTTTGTTATTCATGGGTAGATCAGCTTTAATACAGCAGATACATTGTGGGTTATATCAATGTAATTGTCTGCATAATTTCCAATCCCCATCATTTGAGTAAATTAATGGACAGCAATATGCAGGCTTTAACTTCCAGTTTATACATACTATATACAGTGGGAATAAAAAGTATTTAGTCAGCCACCAATTGTGCAAGTTCTCCCACTGAGAGAGGCCTGTAAAGATGAGAGAGGCCTGTAATTTCCATCATAGGTACACTTCAACTATGATGAAAATTACAGGCCTCTCTCATCTTTTTAGTGGGAGAACTTGCACAATTGGTGGCTGACTAAATACTTTTTTGCCCCACTGTACATTTTAAGGACACAGTATATTTTTTATTAGTTATCTTCTTTTTTATCCTTCAGCTACCCTCAACTCTTCCCACCTATCTCTGAAGACCATCCAGTTTTGTTTTTCTAATTGCCATATTTTTTCAACTCTGCAGTGATGTTTCACAAAAGTTCTGAACCTTTCTCTTCTCATAGTTTCTTCTCATAGTTTATACGGATTGTAATTGAAAGATTACATTTTTACTAAGAGTATTATTATATTATTGATCGGTTGACTATGACTTTTCAAGTCACCTAGCAGTGCTATTTTTTTGAGATACAGTGGGGAGAACAAGTATTTGATACACTGCCGATTTTGCAGGTTTTCCCATTTACAAAGCATGTAGAGGTCTGTAATTTTTATCACAGGTACACTTCAACTGTGAGAGACGGAATCTAAAACACATTGTATGATTTTTAAGTAATTCATTTGCATTTTATTGCATGACAGAAGTATTTGATCACCTACCAACCAGTAAGAATTCTGGCTCTCACAGACCTGTTATTTCTTTAAGAAGCCCTCCTATTCTCCACTCATTACCTGTATTAACTGCACCTGTTTGAACTCAGGGAGATGTGTAAGGACATCCGGGATAAAATTGTAGACCTGCACAAGGCTGGGATGGACTACAGGACAATAGGCAAGCAGCTTGGTGAGAAGGCAACAACTGTGGGTGCAATTATTAGAAAATGGAAGAAGTTCAAGATGACGGTCAATCACCCTCGGTCTGGGGCTTCATGCAAGATCTCACCTCGTGGGGCATCAATGATCATGAGGGAGGTGAGGGATTAGCCCAGAACTACACGGCAGGACCTGGTCAATGACCTGAAGAGAGCTGGGACCACAGTCTCAAAGAAAACCATTAGTAACACATTACGCCGTCATTGATTAAAATCCTGCAGCGCACGCAAGGTCCCCCTGCTCAAGGCAGCGCATGTCCAGGCCCGTCTGAAGTTTGCCAAAGACCATCTGGATGATCCAGAGGAGGAATGGGAGAAGGTCATGTGGTCTGATGAGACAAAAATTGAGCTTTTTGGTCTAAACTCCACTCGCCATGTTTGGAGGAAGAAGAAGGTTGAGTACAACCTCAAGAACACCATCCCAACCGTGAAGCATGGAGGTGGAAACATCATTCTTTGGGGATGCTTTTCTGCAAAGGGGACAGGACGACTGCACCGTATTGAGGGGAGTATGGATGAGACCATGTATCGCGAGATCTTGGCCAACAACCTCCTTCCCTCAGCAAGAGCATTGAAGATGGGTTGTGGCTGGGTCTTCCAGCATGACAACGACCCGAAACACACAGCCAGGGCAACTAAGGAGTGGCTCCGTAAGAAGCATCTCAAGGTCCTGGAGTGGCCTAGCCAGTCTACAGACCTGAACCCAATAGAGCTGAAAGTCCGTATTGCCCAGCGACAGCCCCGAAACCTGAAGGATCTGGAGAAGGTCTGTATGGAGGAGTGGGCCAAAATCCCTGCTGCAGTGTGTGCAAACCTGGTCAAGAACTACAGGAAAAGTATGATCTCTGTAATTGCAAACAAAGGTTTCTGTACCAAATATTAAGTTCTGCTTTTCTGATGTATCAAATACTTATGTCATGCAATAAAATGCAAATTAATTACTTAAAAATCATACAATGTGATTTTCTGGATTTTGTTTTTAGATACCGTCTCTCACAGTTGAAGTGTATCTATGATAAAAATTACAGACCTCTACATGCTTTGTAAGTAGGAAAACCTGCAAAATCGGCAGTGTATCAAGTACTTGTTCTCCCCACTGTATTGGAAGTACCAAAATAAGTGATCTAATGATTCTGTCTCTTCGCAGAAGAATCTGCAGAGCTGGGATGGTTGTATATACATTGTATTGGTCCATATGTACTCTTTCTGGGGTCCAGCAAAATGAAGGCAGTTATATACAATAAAAGAACATTACATTACAAAACAGATTTCACAACACATTGTGTGCCCTCAGGCCATTAGTGTACTACCACATATCTACAACACAAAGTCTGTGTGTGTATAGTGTGTATGTTATCATGCCTGCGTGATTAGCATGAGGTTGTAAGTAACAACAAAATTTCCCAGGACAAAGACATATCTGATATTGGCAAAAAGCTTCAATTATTGTTAATCTAGCTGCACTATCCAATTTACAGTAGCTATTGCAGTGAAAGAATACCATAATATTGTTTGAGGAGAGCGCACAGTTATGAACTTGAAAATGTATTACCTCACAGATCACTGCACCTGTACATAGCCCATCTGTAAATAGCCCATCCAACTACCTTAGCCCCATATTGTTTTTTGTTGTTGTTTTTTCTCTCCTTTGCACCCCAGTATCTCTACTTGCACATTCATCTTCTGCAGATCTATTACTCCAGTGTTTAATTGCTAAATTGTAATTATTTCGTCAATCTCTCTTCTACTTTGAGCCAGGAGAGATTGACATGCATATTATTGTTAGCGCTCCATGTACATTTAATTAAGGGCCAGCAGTGCTGAACACATAACTGAACAGTGGTCCAGGTGTGACAAAACTATGGGCCGACCTCTCCCCATCTTAGCCATTATTGCATCAATATGTTTTGACCATGAGTTTAAAATCCAGGGTTACTTCAAGCAGTTTTGTCTCCTCAACCTCAAAATGTCCACATTATTCATTACAAGATTTAATTGAGGTTTAGGGTGCAGCCCTTTCCTGCAGTAAAATGACTTGGTAGCCTCATGGATGGAACGTTATATTTTCTTCCTTTCATAATTAATAAAGATGATTTTAAAAAACAGCAGAAATCTGCTGTTTCTATGTCAAACAGTTTTGATATTTTTCAGTCTCTGTGATGTATATCAAGTATAATTGTCACGTCTACTCCCGCTCCCCCTCTCCAGTGATCGACATCACCGGTTTACTTATCACAGGCTCAGACTACGCACACCTGGCACTATCGTTACGAGCACCTGCGCCTCATCATGAGACACTCTTGGACTCCATCACTTCACTGATTACCTACCCTATGTTTGTCAAATCAAAATGTATTAGTCACATGCACCGATAGGTGTAGACCTTATAGTAAAATGCTTACTTACGAGCCCCTAACCAACTGCAGTTTTAAAAAATAAGTCAAAATAATAAGAGAAAGAACAAGAAATAAAAGTAACAAGTAATTAAAGAGCAGCAGTAAAATAACAATGGCGAGGCTATACACAGGGGGGTATAGGTACAGAGTCAATGTGCGGGGTCACCGGTTAGTTGAGGTAATATGGACATGTAGGTGGAGTTATTAAAGTGACTATGCATAGATGATAACAACAGAGAGTAGCAGCGGTGTAAAGGAGGGGGGGGTGCCAATGCAAATGGTCTGGGTAGCCATTTGATTAGATGTTCAGGAGTCTTGTACTGGGCCGTATTGACTACCCTCTGTAGTGCCTTGCGGTTGGAGGCTGAGCATTTGCCATACCAGGCAGTGAT
The DNA here is from genome assembly GCF_002021735.2 of Oncorhynchus kisutch. Classification (NCBI taxonomy): domain Eukaryota; kingdom Metazoa; phylum Chordata; class Actinopteri; order Salmoniformes; family Salmonidae; genus Oncorhynchus; species Oncorhynchus kisutch. The sequence goes on along the minus strand of NC_034190.2, from coordinate 66,416,298 downwards.
GCTCTCGATGGTGCAGAAGTAGAACCTTTTGAGGATCTGAGGACCCATGCCAAATATGTTCAGTCTCATGAGGGGGAATAGGTTTTGTCGTGCCCTCTTCACGACTGTCTTGGTGTGCTTGGACCATGTTAGTTTGTTGGTGATGTGGACACCAAGGAACTTGAAGCTCTCAACCTGATCCACTACAGCCCCGTCGATGAGAATGGGGGCGTGCTCGGTCCTCTTTTTCCTGTAGTCCACAATCATCTCCTTTGTCTTGATCACGTTGAGGGAGAGGTTGTTGTCCTGGCACCACACGGCCAGGTCTCTTACCTCCTCCCTATAGGCTGTCTCGTCATTGTCGGTGATCAGGCATACCACTGTTGTGTCATCTGCAAACTTAATGATGGTGTTGGAGTTGTGCCTGGCTGTGCAGTCATGAGTGAACAGGGAGTACAGGAGGGGACTGAGCACACCCCCTGAGGGGCCCCTGTGTTGAGGATCAGCATGGCGGATATGTTGTTATCTACTCTTACCACCTGGAGGCGGCCGTCAGGAAGTCCAGGATTCGGTTGCAGAGGTGGGTGTTTAGTCCCAGGGTCCTTAGCTTATTGATGAGCTTTGAGGGCACTATGGTGTTGAACTCTGAGTTGTAGTCAATTAATAGCATTCTCACATAGGTGTTCCTTTTGTACAGGTGGGAAAGGGCAGTGTGGAGTGCAATAGAGATTGCATCATCTGTGAATCTGTTGGGGCGGTATGCAAATTGGAGTGGGTCTAGGGTTTCTGGGATAATGGTGTTGATGTGAGCCATGACCAGCCTTTTAAAGCACTTCATGGCTACAGACGTGAGTGCTACGGGTCAGTAGTAATTTAGTGTTCTTAAGCACAGGGACCATGGTGGTCTGCTTGAAACATGTTGGTATTACAGAGAGAGGTTGAAAATGTCAGTGAAGACACTTGCCAGTTGGTCAGTGCATGCTCGCAGTACACATCCTGGTAGTCCTTCTGGCCCTGCGGCCTTGTGACTGTTGACCTGTTTAAAGGTCTTACTCTCATCGGATGCGGAGAGCATGATCACACAGTCTTCCAGTATTTGCATCGAAACGAGCATAGAAGTTATTAAGCTCGTCTTGTAGGCTTGTGTCACTCGGCAGCTCTCGGCTGTACTTCCCTTTATAGTCTGCAATAGTTTACGAGCCCTGCCACACCCAACAAGAGTCAGAGCCGGTGTAGGACGATTCGATCTTAGTCTTGTATTGACACTTTGCCTGTTTGATAGTTCGTCGGAGGGCATAGCGGGATTTCTTATAAGCTTCCGGGTTAGAGCCCCGCTACTTGAAAGCGGCAGCTCTAGCCTTAAGCTCAGTGCAGATGTTGCCTGTAATCTACGGCTTCTGGTTAGGGTATGTATGTCCAGTCACTGTGAGGACGACGTCATCGATGCACTTATTGATGAAGCCAATGACGGATGTGGTGTACTCCTCAATGCCATCGGAGGAATCCCAGAACATATTCTAGTCTGTTTTAGCAAAACAGTGCTGAAGCTTAGCATCTGCTTCACCTGACCACTTTTTTTAATTGATCGAGTCACTGGTGCTTCCTGCTTTAATTTTTGCTTGTAAGCAGGAATCAGGAAGATGTCGGAATACAACTCATTCAGTGCGGTCTTAGTGCCAGCATCTGTCTGTGGTGGTATGAAAAATACATATTAAAACTCTCTAGATTAATAGTGTGTTCTACAGCTTATCATGAGATACTCAGGCGAGCAAAACCTTGAGACTTCCGTAGATAGCGTGCACCAGCTGTTATTTACAAAAATACATAGTCCGCCACCCCATGTCTTACCAGACGCCACTGTTCTGTCCTGCCGATACAACATATAACCAGCCAGCTGTATGTTGATAATGTCGTTGTTCAGTCACGACTCCTTGAAGCATAAGATACAGTTTTGAATGTCCCGCTGGTAGTTTAATCTTCTGCGTTGGTCATTGATATTATTTTCCAAAAATGGCACGTTTGCTAGCAGAATGGAAGGAAATGGGGTTTTATTCGATCACCTACAAATTCTCAAAAGGACCCTTTTTCTCTGCTTTCTCTTTACGCAAATGACGGCGATCTGGGCCTGTACCTGGGAAGCAGTATATTATTCGTAATCGCAGTCCTAATGTCCAGAATTTATTTTCGGTCATAAGAGACGGTAGCAGCAACATTATGTACAAAATACGTTTTAAAAAGTTGCAAACAACGCAAACAAACACTCCCTTATTTCCATTCCCCGGGCAGTTTCATATCGACGCTACTCTTGTTTTGTATCGTTCCAAGTTTATTTTATTATTAAACTCAAACCCTGCACTTTCTTCTCGACTCACAGTGTCTCCGTTACAGTAATATTGGGATGTAAACTCAAAATTGAATACATTTCAACCCTATCTGAAATGTTACAGGTGTCTTTTTAAGCCCATAACCATGTGTGTGTAACGGTTCTCTTTAGGTGAAGTAGAGGCAGACCAAAATGCAGCGTGGTGGTTATTCATGTTCTTTCATTTATAAAGACACTACACATGAGATAACTAACAAAAACAACAAACGTGAGAAAACCTAAAACAGTCCCATCTGGTGCAAACACAAAGACAGGAACAATCACCCACAAACACACAGTGAAACCCAGGCTACCTAAATATGGTTCCCAATCAGAGACAATGACTAACACCTGCCTCTGATTGAGAACCACCGGCCAGACATAGAAATAGACAAACAAGACATCCAACATAGAATGCCCACTCAGATCACACCCTGACCAACCAAAACATAGAAACATACAAAGCAAACTATGGTCAGGGTGTGACAGTGTGTGAGGTGTATACTTTTGTTTCAAAGTAGAATTTGTTTAAGACTACCAAGAAACACTAGGTGACCCTGATTTTGCCACTGCAGTAAAAGGTTAGTGAATGATTTTTCCCAAGTACAATGCTTTTAGTTTATGAAATATTTAGGATTGATATATTTCTTGCCACCCATTCTGAAACTGAATGCAGTTTTTTGCTAAAGATTATCTATGTAGAAATCGCTCCACCATTTTCTGGTTGTTAAAATTCTAATAGTTCGCCTGTTTGTGACAAAACAAAGTTTAGTGTAGAGAATCATTGTACCATCTAAATTGCTGTGAAATATGCATTTTCTGCTGTTTGAAGCAAGTGTACAAAACCGAAAGTGAAAGACACAAACACAACTTAGGAACGAGAAGCATAGAAACAAACAGCGCACAGAAAAGATCTACTACTTCTTAGACTTGCTTTCAATGGGAATGACAGATCTTTAACTCACATTGCTATATGAATTTGGTCGGGTCGCCCAAAAGGTTAACGCTGCAATATGTAAGTGTTTCCGTGATTTCACTTGCTGTGGTAGCTGACGTGTATAATGTTGAGTCATCAGCATACGTAGACACAAAGGCTTTACTCAGAGCCAGTGGCAGGTCATTAGTAAGGTTTGAAGAAAGTAAGGGGCCTAGACAGCTGCCCTGGATTACCTGGATTATTTTGGAGAGGCTTCCATTAAAGAACATTGTATGTCTTCTGTTAGACAGGTAACTCTTGATCCACAATATAGCAGGGGATGTAAAGCCATATGTTTTTCCAGCAGCAGATTGTGATAGATATTGTCAAAATCTGCACTGAAGTTTAACGAAACAGATCCTAAAATAGTTTTATCAATTTCTCTCAGCCAATCATCAGTCATTTGTGTAAGCGCAGTACATGTTGAATGCCCTTCCCTATAAGTGTGCTAAAAATCTGTTGTTCATTTGTTTATTGTGAAATAGCATTGTATCTGGTCAAACACAATGTTTCCCAAAAGTTTGCTACGGGTTGGTAACAGGCTGATTGGTCGACTGTTTGAGCCAGTAAAGGGTGCTTTGCCATTCTTGAGTAGCGGAATTACTTTTGCTTCCCTCCAGGCCTGAGTGCTCACACTTTCCTGTAGGCTTAGATGGAAGAGATGACAAATAGGAGTGGTAATATTGTCCACTATCATCCTCAGTAATTTTCCATCCAAGTTGTCAGACCCAGGTGGCTTGTCATTATTGAGAGACAACAATACATTTTTTCCACCTCTTCCACACTCACATTATGAAATTCAAAATTACAATGCATGTTTATTTTTTTAACCTTTATTTAACTAGGCAAGTCAGTTAAGAACAAATTCTTATTTTCAAGACGGCCTAGGAACAGTGGGTTAACTGCCTGTTCTGGGAAAGAACGACAGATTTTTAGTCCAACGCTCTAACCACTAGGCTACCCTGCCGCCACATGTCACATAATTTGGTCAGTTATGCATGGATGTGTCGGTTCAGAATTTGTTGCTGGCATGTCATGCCTAAATTTGCTAATCTTGCCAATGAAAAAAGCATTAAAGTAGTTGGCAATATCAGTGAGTTTTGTGATGAAGGAGCCATCTGATATAATGTTCAGAGTTGGACTTTTTGCCAAATCATTTCATTTAAGGTGCTCCAAAGCTTTTTACTATCATTCATCTTTGTTTCATCGTACAGTTTCTTCTTCGTTTTGTTCAGTTTAGTCACAAGATTTCTCAATTTATAGTACGTTTGCCAATCCGCTGTTCAGCCAGACTTATATCCCATTCCCTTTTCCTCATCCCTTTCAACCACACAACTTTGAAATTCCTCCTCAATCTCCAGGGATTTAACAGTTTTTACAGTTGTTTTCTTACTGGGTGAATGTTTATTAGTAACTGGAATAAACAATTTCATAAAAGTGCAGCATCTGGTTGCTCCTCATTACACACCACAGACCAGCAAATATTCTTTACATCTTCAACATAGGACGAACTACAAAACATATTCTATCAGCTCTTATACACTATAATAAGCACAGCCTTTGGAACTTTGGATTTCCTAGGTATGGCTACTATATTATGATCACTACATCCAATGGATTTGGATACGGTTTAAGAGGAGATTTCTGCAGCATTAGTAAACATGTGATCAATACGTGTGGATGATGTCATTCCTGTGCTGTTTGCAAATACCCTCGTAGGTTGACTGATAACCTGAACCAGGTTGCAGGCACAAGTTATAGATTGTCCCTTTTTTCAATTTTTGCCTAAAATGACATACCCAAATATACCTGCCTGTAGCTCAGGCCCTGAGGCAAGGATATGCATATTCTTGATACCATTTAAAAGGAAACACTTTGAAGTTTGTGGAAATTTGAAAGGAATGTAGGACAATATAACACATTAGATCTGGTAGAAGATAGTACAAAGAAAAAAAACTAAATTTATTTTGTATTCTTTTTGTACCATCATCTTTACAATGCAAGAGAAAGGCCATAATGGGTTATTCTAGCCCAGGCGCAATTTAGACATTGGCCACTAATGGCAGAACTGTATTTGAAATCTTGCACATCTATTCAAAATGTTGTATCAAGACTGCCCAAATGTGCCCAATTGGTTTATATATACATTTTCAAGTTCATACTTGTGCACTCTCCTCAAACAATAGCATGGCATTCTTTCACTCTAATAGCTACTGTAAATTGGACAGTGCAGTTAGATGAACAAGAATTTAAGCATTCTGCCCACATATCTCTATGTCCTGGGAATATTTTTTGTTTCTTACAACCTCATGCTGATCGCATAAGCCTATGTTAGCTCAACAGTCCTGCGGACAGGACACCGATCCTGAAGTTTTTTATATTTTCTGGCTGACATAAATACTGACTGGCTTTCAGTCAGTATTTATGTCAGCCAGAAAATATATGTCTCTGTTGATAGCACATATAGTGGCTTGTGAAAGTATTCACCCCCCTTGGCATTTTTCCTTTTTGTTGCCTTACAACCTGAAAATAAAATTCACTTTTTGGATGTTTGTATCATTTGATACACTTTGAAGATGCAAAATATTGAGCGTGCATGATTATTCACCCCCGCAAGTCAATACTTTGTAGAGCCACCTTTTGCAGCAATTACAGCTGCAAGTCTCTTGGGGTATGTCTCTATAAGCTTGGCACATCTAGCCACTGGGATTTTTGCCCATTCTTCAAGGCAAAATTGCTCCCGCTCCTTGAAGTTGGATGGTTTCTGCTGGTGTACAGCAATCTTTAAGTCATACTACAGATTCTTAATTGGATTACGGTCTGGGCTTTGACCAGGACATTCCAAGACATTTAAATGTTCCCCTTAAACCACTCAAGTGTTGCTTTAGCAGTATGCTTAGGGTCATTGTCCTGCTGGAAGGTGAACCTCCGTCCCAGTCTCAAATCTCTGGAAGACTGAAACAGGTTTCCCTCAAGAATTTCTGTATTTAGCACCATCCATCATTCCTTATATTCTGACCAGTTTCCCAGTCCCTGCTTCTCGTGGTGATGGGTGGTGTTGGGTTTGCGCCAGTGTTTTCCTTGACGACCAAGAAGCTACATTTTAGTCTCATCTGACCAGAGTACCTTCTTCCATATGTTTGGTGTTACGCACGCCTCTGTGAAGAGGGAACGCAACACCCTGCTACAACTCAACTCCCCGTGAAGTGAAAGCGGTATGGACTGTAGGTGCGAGTAAGGATGACAAAAGCCAGAATGTGGTACCGTTTACAAGGAATTTATTCATTCACACGGTAATATAGAGAAAAGGGGCTGGATGGAACCAAAGCAAAGAAAGTAAATATCAAAGCCCCCTCTCCTATCTTACCTGTCTAACCACTACTTACCTAATTTAGCACCACCTGGCCTAACCAAAATACAAGGGGTGGTCCGCCCAGGTCTTACCTAGTGTGCCTAGACAGTGAATATACTACGGGTATATGTATGCCCGCAGGCCTCTTGCCTAAGCACTCCCTAGGTGCCTTCCCCTTCCCCCCTGGGAACAAATGAAACAGGAGAACAAACAATTTCTCAAACAAACTAAGAAACAAAAGACATCCAATAAGCTCTATCTGAGCAACAAACTCACACAGAACATACCAACTGCTCCAAGCAACAACTAACACAGTACATACCAACGACCAACATGCTATAACCCTGAGCCATCAACCTCCTCTCTCAGCAATGATCTATATCACATTCAATCTCTCCCCTGAACAACAGAACACTGGCTTTTATAGCTTCAGAAGGCATTGGAAATTGGAGACAGCTGCGTCCTGACGAGGGACGGGGTCAGCTCTACAATTAATCGTGGAGTTGACCAATCAGCTGCTGGGGGATTTCAGGAAGCCATCTCCTGAAACACACTCAAATACACAAACTACAACACAAGAGGTGGGGAACGTAACATTTGGAGAGTCTCCCACATGATTTTTGGCAAACACCAAACGTGTTTGCTTATTTTTTTCTTCAAGCAATGGCTTTTTTCTGGCCACTCTTCCGTAAAGCCCAGCTCAGTGAAGTGTACGGCTTAAAGTGGTCCTATGGACAGATACTCCAATCTCAGCTGTGGAGCTTTGCAGCTCCTTCACGGTTATCTTTGGTCTCTTTGTTGCCTCTCTGATTAATGCCCTCCATGTCTGGTCTGTGAGTTTTGGTGGGCGGACCTCACTTGGCAGGTTTGTTGTGGTGCCATATTCTTTCCATTTTTTTAAATAATGGATTTAATGGTGCTCCGTGGGATGTTTTAAAGATTCTGATATTTTTTTATAACCCAAACCTGATCTGTACTTCTCCACAACTTTGTCCCTGACCTGTTTGGAGAGCTCCTTGTTCTTCATGGTGCTGCTTGCATGGTGGTGCCCCTTTCTTAGTGGTGCTGCAGACTCTGGGGCCTTCCAGAACAGGTCTATATATATATATATACTGATATCATGTGACACTTACAGGGCCTTGCGAAAGTATTCGGCCCCCTTGAACTTTGCGACCTTTTGCCACATTTCAGGCTTCAAACATAAAGATATAAAACTGTATTTTTTTGTGAAGAATCAACAACAAGTGGGACACAATCATGAAGTGGAACGACATTTATTGGATATTTCAAACTTTTTTAACAAATCAAATTGGGCGTGCAAAATTATTCAGCAAACTCTCTCCAGAAGTTCAGTGAGGATCTCTAAATGATCCAATGTTGACCTAAATGACTAATGATGATAAATACAATCCACCTGTGTGTAATCAAATCTCCGTATAAATGCACCTGCACTGTGATAGTCTCAGAGGTCCGTTAAAAGTGCAGAGAGCATCATGAAGAACAAGGAACACACCAGGCAGGTCCGAGATACTGTTGTGAAGAAGTTTAAAGCCGGATTTGGATACAAAAAACATTTCCCAAGCTTTAAACATCCCAAGGAGCACTGTGCAAGCGATAATATTGAAATGGAAGGAGTATCAGACCACTGCAAATCTACCAAGCCCTCGCTGTCCCTCTAAACTTTCAGCTCATACAAGGAGAAGACTGATCAGAGATGCAGCCAAGAGGCCCATGATCACTCTGGATGAACTGCAGAGATCTACAGCTGAGGTGGGAGACACTGTCCATAGGACAACAATCAGTCGTATATTGCACAAATCTGGCCTTTATGGACGAGTGGCAAGAAGAAAGCCATTTCTTAAAGATATCCATAAAAAGTGTCGTTTAAAGTTTGCCACAAGCCACCTGGGAGACACACCAAACATGTGGAAGAAGGTGCTCTGGTCAGATGAAACCAAAATTGAACTTTTTGGCAACAATGCAAAACGTTATGTTTGGCGTAAAAGCAACACATCTCATCACCCTGAACACACCATCCCCACTGTCAAACATGGTGGTGGCAGCATCATGGTTTGGGCCAGCTTTTCTTCAGCAGGGACAGGGAAGATGGTTAAAATTGATGGGAAGATGGATGGAGCCAAATACAGGACCATTCTGGAAGAAAACCTGATGGAGTCTGCAAAAGACCTGAGACTGGGACGGAGATTTGTCTTCCAACAAGACAATGATCCAAAACATAAAGCAAAATCTACAATGGAATGGTTCAAAAATAAACATATCCAGGTGTTAGAATGGCCAAGTCAAAGTCCAGACCTGAATCCAATCGAGAATCTGTGGAAAGAACTGAAAACTGCTGTTCACAAATGCTCTCCATCCAACCTCACTGAGCTCGAGCTGTTTTGCAATGAGGAATGGGAAAGAATTTCAGTCTCTCGATGTGCAAAACTGATAGAGACATACCCCAAGCGACTTACAGCTGTAATCGCAGAAAAAGGTGGCGCTACAAAGTATTAACTTAAGGGGGCTGAATAATTTTGCACGCCCAATTTTTCAGTTTTTGATTTGTTAAAAAAGTTAGAAATATCCAATAAATGTCGTTCCACTTAATGATTGTGTCCCACTTGTTGTTTATTCTTCACAAAAAAATACAGTTTTATATCTTTATGTTTGAAGCCTGAAATGTGGCAAAAGGTCGCAAAGTTCAAGGGGGCCGAATACTTTCGCAATGCCCTGTAGATGTCACATACAGTGAGGCAAAAAAGTATTTAGTCAGCCACCAAAAGTTCTCCCACTTAAAAAGATGAGAGGCCTGTCATTTTCATCATAGGTACACTTCAACTATGACAGACAAAATGAGGGAAAAAAATCCAGAAAATCACATTGTAGGATTTTTAATGAATTTATTTTCAAATTATGGTGGAAAACAAGTATTTGGTCAATAACAAAAGTTTATCTCAATACTTTGTTATATACCCTTTGTTGGAAATGACAGAGGTCAAACGTTTTCTGTAAGTCTTCACAAGGTTTTCACACACTGTTGCTGGTATTTTGGCCCATTCCTCCATGCAGATCTCCTCTAGAGCAGTGATGTTTTGGGGCTGTTGCTGGGCAACACAGACTTTCAACTCCCTCCAAAGATTTTCTATGGGGTTGAGATCTGGAGACTGGCTAGGCCACTCCAGGACCGTGAAATGCTTCTTACGAAGAAACTCCTTCGTTGCCCGGGCGGTGTGTTTGGGATCATTGTCATGCTGAAAGACCCAGCCACGTTTCATCCTCAATGCCCTTGCTGATGGAAGGAGGTTTTCACTCAAAATCTCACGATACATGGCCCCATTCATTCTTTCCTTTACACGGATCAGTCGTCCTGGTCCCTTTGCAGAAAAACAGCCCCAAAGCATGATATTTCCACCCCATGCTTCACAGTAGGTGCGGTGTTCTTTGGATGCAACTCAGCATTCTTTGTCCTCCAAACACGACGAGTTGAGTTTTTACCAAAAAGTTATATTTTGGTTTCATCATGACCATATGACATTCTCCCAATCTTCTTCTGGATCATCCAAATGCTCTCTAGCAAAATTCAGACGAGCCTGGACATGTACTGGCTTAAGCAGGATTTGAGTCCCTGGCGGCGTAGTGTGTTACTGATGGTAGGCGTTTGTTACTTTGGTCCCAGCTCTCTGCAGGTCATTCACTAGGTCCCCCTGTGTGGTTCTAGGATTTTTGCTCACCGTTCCTGTGATCATTTTGACCCCACGGGGTGAGATCTTGCGTGGAGCCCCAGATCGAGGGAGATTATCAGTGGTCTTGTATGTCTTCCATTTCCTAATAATTGCTCCCACAGTTGATTTCTTCAAACCAAGCTGCTTACCTATTGCAGATTCAGTCTTCCCAGCCTGGTGCAGGTCTACAATTTTGTTTCTGGTGTCCTTTGACAGCTCTTTGGTCTTGGCCATAGTGGAGTTTGGAGTGTGACTGTTTGAGGTTGTGGACAGGTGTCTTTTATACTGATAACAAGTTCAAACAGGTGCCATTAATACAGGTAACGAGTGGAGGACAGAGGAGCCTCTTAAAGAAGAAATCTTGCTTGTTTGTAGGTGACCAAATACTTATTTTCCACCATAATTTGCAAGTAAATTCATAAAAAATCCTTCAATGTGAATTTCTGGATTTTTTTCTTCTCATTTTGTCTGTCATAGTTGAAGTGTACATATGATGAAATTACAGGCCTCTCTCATCTTTTTAAGTGAGAGAACTTGCACAATTGGTGGCTGACTAAATACTTTTTTGCCCCACTCTAGGTGGAATTTATTTAAATAATTATGTGAATTCTGAAGGTAATTGGTTTCACCGGACCTTATTTAGGGGCTTCATAGGGGGTGAGTACATATGCACGCACCACTTTTTCATTGAATATTTATTTTATTTCCCTTCACCAATTTGGACTATTTTGTGTATGTCCATTACATGAAATCCAAATAAAAATCCATTCAGATTACAGGTTGTAATGCAACAAAATAGGAAGAAAGCCCAGGGGGATGAATACTTTTTCAAGGCACTGTACCATATCATGTATTTCACACATATTATCCAGATACTCACTGTTAGCACTTAGTGGTCTATAGCAGCTTCGGTCAAGAATGGCCTTTAGGTGTGGCAAGTGAACCTGTTGCCATATTACTTCAACAGCATTTGACAGAGGAAGACATGACAGTGATATTTATGGTTGAGCTGACAGTGCAGGGTGAGCTGCACTCAGTGGACTTCCTACTAGGGCCAACTGCCTCAGTGCTATCAATGTAACTCAGGTTCATAGGCACATGATTACTGCATACTGTCACACCCTGATCTGTTTGACCTGTCTTTGTGCTTGTCTCTACCCCCCTCCAGGTGTCGCCCATTTGCCCCATTATCCCCTATGTATTTATACATGTGTTCTCTGTTTGTTGCCAGTTCGTCTTGTCTCGTCTACCAGTGTTTTTCCCATACTCCTGTTTTTTTTGTCTAGTCCCTGTTTCCCCAGTTTTGATCATTCTGCTTGCACTGAGCTTGCCTGCCGTTCTGTACCTTGTGACACTGCCCTGGATTATTGACCTCTGCCTGTCCTGAGTCTGCCTACCGTTCTGTACCATTCGGACTCTGCTTTGGATTACTGACCTTGATCTGTCATTTGCCTGCCCCCTGTTTTGTAATAAACTTTTGTTACTTCGAACTGTCTGCATCTGGGTCTTATCCTGAGGTCTGATACATGCAATAGCTGTATGATTGACAGAGGCATTCAGAGGAGTTAGAGGGACATAAATTAGGTTACTTACATTGTGACTGCCAACGCCCCTAGGACAATGTACATTTGCAGCAGCACTACGACAACTCAGCAACACAATGGTAGAGATTTACTGAGCAGGGCTTGGGTCACTGATAAGCCATTGTCTCAATGCAGCCTTGAAATGCAGGACAGGGTCCAGGAGTCAAGATGATTTTGATGTACTTTGCATTCCTGTAGAGCATCTTCTGTTTCTTAAAGGTGTCAAAGTTATCTATAAAAAGTTTGGCCAACAAAGCTACTGTTAAAAGCAAGAAAATAATATACTGTATAATTGAATATTTTCCGCACCTGGTTGCAGGAAGAGAATAATAGAGAGTTGTTATAGCAGATCTGGGGAGAAGCAGAGGCACTTACTGAGATGGAACGCTGAGGCCCTGGGCCAGAAGGCAAAGCATCTGCTCTCCCAAGAGACTGTCATCAGCAGTTTGGGATAAAAGAATGGTGAGTTATGAACAAATGCATCTGTATGTCCTTTATTTTCTGCCTAAGATTGCACTACTGTATTAATCCCATGTGCATGCATTGATGTAACTACTTAGGTGTAAAAGGGTAAAGGTGTAAAAATGGGGGAAATTGACCCGCAATGATCTCAAAAAGACGACTTATACAGAGAGGCTTTGCATATTGCTCAGTCTTTTTATAGACCTGGGCCCTACTAGAAACCAAAAACCAGAGCGTATATTATGTAAACATCTTAAAGAACGACTCCCCCTATAAAACAACTAATCCCTTTGAAAATGGCCTATGTGGCATCGATATGAGTCAGAAACATTTAAGATGAGGGAATATGTTATTTATAAGGATTGCCTGCTGCAGTTGTTTGAGAGATGTCCAGTTTGCAGCCAAACATGTAACATAGAGAAGACCAGCAAGAAGACCCTCTGCATCACACAGACATGCCCTCGCTGTGAGCATTCCTATATATTGAGCAGGGAGGACACTTTAATCAGGTTGGTGACATTTAACCTAGTCAAAGGTCAAAAAAGTTTTGACTTTTGTCCCAATTCACCTTCATAACCTAGCCTGGAGGAACCAGCGTGATTTCTGCATTTACCATTATATTTCACTTCACATATCACAATATCTGAACTGAACTAGAAAGGTGAATACAGCGATCAGGTTGGTTCCACCATGCTAATCATAACCATCATTGATAATGTAATCAGTGCTCTGTGTGTGTGACCTACCAGTATCTTTGATGAGGGGCCAGGAGCTGATCTATGCTGTCCTGCCCATAAATGGGGCACTGACAAAGACCTTACCTTCAGCATCACCTCTTGCCTGCTCACCAAGGTCGTCGACCGGGAGACCAGAATTAGGTAGGTTTAGTCTGACTTGTTCAAACTTAAACCTAGTATATGATTGTTTGTCAGATATCACCTATCCTAACTTCCATTGGTAATTGAACATTGACTGTGTATGTGTTCACAGATGCATCTATGGAGCCAGCATTTGGAGACTTGCAAGATGCTGTGATGAACTCCAGACTGACAGGCTTGATATTGATATCTCTAAATTTGTGAGCGACCTAGCACGTGGCATTCCAATTTTACTAGACAGAACTTTTACTTAAATTGTCTTTTTTTATTATTGAATTCAATGGTGCCAGTCAATATGGGGAGTGGGAAACCCTGTGTATTCTGCACCAGAATCAAGGAACTCCTGTTGTATACAGGACACTACACAGGAAGGTATGACCACTCTAACATGTTTGCCAGTGTAGCCCCATTACCACCAGACAAAATATTGATATGCACAGTATCTGTATTGGCTAGGAATGACAATGAAAGGTGCACATTGTTACATTAGCAGAACACTGATGCTATGGTATTATGTAAAGGGTTGTTTATTCTATATGTGTCACGCCCTGACCTTAGAGAGCTTTTTATGTCTCTATTTTGGTTTGGTCAGGGTGTGATTTGGGTGGGCATTCTATGTTCATTTTTCTATGTTTTGTATTTCTTTGTTTTGGCCGGGTGTGGTTCTCAATCAGGGACAGCTGTCTATCGTTGTCTCTGATTGGGAACCATACTTAGGTAGCCTTTTCCCACTGTTGTTTTCTGTTTTGTGTCTGCACCAGACACAACTGTTTCATTTTGTTCAACTTTGTTATTTTTGTTCTAGTGTTGAGATTTTAATAAACATCATGAACTCATACCACGCTGCGCTTTGGTCCACTCCTTCATTCAACAGCCGTTACAATAAGGATCAAATCAAATCAAATCAAATTTATTTATATAGCCCTTCGTACATCAGCTGATATCTCAAAGTGCTGTACAGAAACCCAGCCTAAAACCCCAAACAGCAAGCAATGCAGGTGGAGAAGCACAGTGGCTAGGAAAAACTCCCTAGAAAGGCCAATACCTAGGAAGAAACCTAGAGAGGAACCAGGCTATGTGGGGTGGCCAGTCCTCTTCTGGCTGTGCCGGGTGGAGATTATAACAGAACATGGTCAAGATGTTCAATGTTCATAAATGACCAGCATGGTCGAATAATAATAAGGCAGAACAGTTGAAACTAGAGCAGCAGCACAGTCAGGTGGAAGTTGAAACTGGAGCAGCAGCATGGCCAGGTAGACTGGGGACAGCAAGGAGTCATCATGTCAGGTAGTCCTGGGGCATGGTCCTAGGGCTCAGGTCAGTTGAAACTGGAACAGCAGCATGGCCAGGTGGACTGGGGACAGCAAGGAGTCATCATGTCAGGTAGTCCTGGGGCATGGTCCTAGGGCTCAGGTCCTCCGAGAGAGAGAAAGAAAGAGAGAAGGAGAGAATTAGAGAACGCACACTTAGATTCACACAGGACACCGAATAGGACAGGAGAAGTACTCCAGATATAACAAACTGACCCCAGCCCCCCGACACATAAACTACTGCAGCATAAATACTGGAGGCTGAGACAGGATCTGTTACTACATTTTGTTACGGTTTTCTAAGTGTGGTGAAGGAGAGTCGGACCAAACTGCAGCGTGTCGATTGCGATCCATGTTTATTTAAACAAACGTAAAACACGACTAAACACGAACACTACAAAAACAATAAACTAAACGAAAACCGAAAACAGCCTATACTTGTGTCAACTAACATCAAACAAGGACATCAAGACACTCAGGACAAATAGGACAATCACCCACGACAAACTCAAAGAATATGGCTGCCTAAATATGGTTCCCAATCAGAGACAACGATAAGCACCTGCCTCTAATTGAGAACCACTCCAGACAGCCATAGACCTTGCTAGATAACCCCACTAGCTACAATCCCAAAAACATACACACCAAAACCCCAAGACAAAACACACCACAATACAAAAACTCCATGCCACACCCTGGCCTGACCCAATACATGAAGAAAAACACAAAATACTTAGACCAGGGCGTGACAGAACCCCCCCCCCCCCCCCTAAGGTGCGGACTCCCGAACGCACCTCAAAACAATAGGGAGGGTCCGGGTGGGCGTCTGTCCATGGTGGCGGCTCCGGCGCGGGACGTGGAACCCCCTCAGTTAATGTCTTAGTCCCCTCTCCTCGCGTCCCTGGATAGACCACCCTCGCCGCCGACCATGGCCTAGTAGTCCTCACCCAGAACCCCACTGGACTGAGGAGCAGATCGGGACTGAAGGACAGCTCGGGACTGAGGCAGCTCGGGACTGAGGGGAAGCTCGGGAGTGAGAGAAAGCTCGGGAGTGAGAAGAAGCTCGGGAGTGAGAAGAAGCTCAGGAGTGAGAAGAAGCTCAGGAGTGAGAAGAAGCTCAGGAGTGAGAGAAAGCTCAGGAGTGAGAGAAAGCTCAGGAGTGAGAAGAAGCTCAGGCAGGTAGATAGATCTACCAGATCCTGGCTGGCTGGTGGTTTCAGCAGATCCTGGCTGACTGGCAGATCTGGAAGAGTCTGGTTGACTGGCAGATCTGGAAGAATCTGGTTGACTGGCAGATCTGGAAGAGTCTGGTTGACTGGCAGATCTGGAAGAATCTGGTTGACTGGCAGATCTGGAAGAATCTGGTTGACTGGCAGATCTGGAAGAGTCTGGTTGACTGGCAGATCTGGAAGAGTCTGGTTGACTGGCAGATCTGGAAGAATCTGGTTGACTGGCAGATCTGGAAGAGTCTGGTTGACTGGCGGATCTGGAAGAGTCTGGTTGACTGGCGGATCTGGAAGAATCTGGTTGACTGGCAGATCTGGAAGAATCTGGTTGACTGGCAGATCTGGAAGAGTCTGGTTGACTGGCAGATCTGGAAGAGTCTGGTTGACTGGCAGATCTGGAAGAGTCTGGTTGACTGGCAGATCTGGAAGAGTCTGGTTGACTGGCGGATCTGGAAGAGTCTGGCTGACTGGCGGATCTGGAAGAGTCTGGCTGACTGGCGGATCTGGAAGAGTCTGGCTGACTGGCGGATCTGGAAGAGTCTGGCTGACTGGTGGATCCTGGCTGACTGGCGAATCCTGGCTGACTGGCGAATCCTGGCCGACTGGCAGATCCTGGCCGACTGGCACTTCTGGCGGATCCTGGCTGACTGGCGAATCCTGGCTGACTGGCTCTTCTGGCGGATCCTGGCAGACTGGTGGATCCTGGCTGACTGGTGGATCTAACTGATCCTGACAGGCTGGCGACGCTGGGCAGACTGGCGGCGCTGGGCAGACTGGCGGCGCTGGGCAGACTGGCGACGCTGGGCAGACTGGCGACGCTGGGCAGACTGGCGGCGCTGGGCAGACTGGCGGCGCTGGGCAGACTGGCGGCACTGGCGGCGCTGGGCAGACTGGCGGCTCCTTGCAGACTGACAGCACCTTGCAGACTGGCGGCTCCATGCAGACTGGCAGCTCCATGCAGACTGGCAGCTCCATGCAGACTGGCAGCTCTGGCTGCTTCATGCAGACTGACAGCTCTGGCTGCTCCATGTAGACTGGCTGCTTCATGCAGACTGGCAGCTCGGGCTGCATCATGTAGACTGACAGCTCTGGCTGCTCCATGCAGGCTGGCAGCTCTGGCTTCTCCATGCAGGCTGGCAGCTCCAGCTGCTCCATGCAGACTGACAGCTCTGGCTGCTCCATGCAGGCTGACAGCTCTGGTGGCTTCTTACAGACTGACAGCTCCATATAGGCTGGCAGCTCTGGCTTCTCCATGCAGGCTGGCAGCTCCGGCTTCTCCCTGCAGGCTGGCAGCTCCAGCTGCTCCCTGCAGGCTGGCAGCTCTGTCTGCGCTAAACAGGCGGGAGACTCCGGCAGCGCTGTAGAGGAGAAAGGCTCTGGCTGCGCTAAACAGGCGGGAGACTCCAGCAGCGCAGGAGAGGAGAAAAGCGCTGGCTGCGCTGAACAGGCGGGAGACTCCGGCAGCGCAGGAGAGGAGAAAGGCTCTAGCTGCGCTAAACAGGCGGGAGACTCCAGCAGCGCAGGAGAGGAGAAAAGCGCTGGCTGCGCTGAACAGGCGGGAGACTCCGGCAGCGCAGGAGAGGAGAAAGGCTCTAGCTGCGCTAAACAGGCGGGAGACTCCAGCAGCGCAGGAGAGGAGAAAAGCGCTGGCTGCGCTGAACAGGCGAGGTGCACTGAAGGCCTGGTGCGTGGTGCTGGTACTGGTGTTACTAGACCGAGGACACGCACAGGAAGCCTGGTGCGGGGAGCTGCTACCGGAGGGCTGGAGTGTGGAGGTGGCACAGGATGGGCTAGACCGTGAAGGCGTACTGGAGATCTTGAGAGCAGTGCTGGCACAGGACGTGCAAGGCTAGGGATGTGCACAGGAGGCCTGGTGCGTGAGGCTGGCACCAACTTCACCATCCGACTAACACGCACCTCAGGACGAGTATGGAGCGCTAACCCAGGTGCCATCAAATCCCCGACACGTTCCGTCGGGCGAATTCCATGCAAAAAGCACCAACACAGCAACTCCCTCATTTCTCTCTCCTCCAATTTCCCCATTAACTCCTTTACAGTCTCTGTTTCGCTCACCTCCAACACCGGCTCTGGTCTCCTCCTAGGCTCCTCACGATAAACAGGGAGAGTTGGCTCAGGTCTGACCCCTGACTCTGCCACACTCTCCCTGAATTTTTGGGGCTGATTCTCAGGCTTCCTTCCGAGTCGCCGTGCTGCCTCCTCATAACGGCGCCTCTTCGCTCTCTCCGCCTCCAGTTCTTCTTTGGGGCGGCGATATTCTCCAGGCTGAGCCCAGGGTCCTTCTCCGTTTAGGATTTCCTCCCATGTCCAGAAATCCTTATAGCGCATCTCCTCTTTGGGCTGCTCCTGCCTGTTGACACGCTGCTTGGTCCGTTGGTGGTGGGTGATTCTGTTACGGTTTTCTAAGTGTGGTGAAGGAGAGTCGGACCAAACTGCAGCGTGTCGATTGCGATCCATGTTTATTTAAACAAACGTAAAACACGACTAAACACGAACACTACAAAAACAATAAACTAAACGAAAACCGAAAACAGCCTATACTTGTGTCAACTAACATCAAACAAGGACATCAAGACACTCAGGACAAATAGGACAATCACCCACGACAAACTCAAAGAATATGGCTGCCTAAATATGGTTCCCAATCAGAGACAACGATAAGCACCTGCCTCTAATTGAGAACCACTCCAGACAGCCATAGACCTTGCTAGATAACCCCACTAGCTACAATCCCAAAAACATACACACCAAAACCCCAAGACAAAACACACCACAATACAAAAACTCCATGCCACACCCTGGCCTGACCCAATACATGAAGAAAAACACAAAATACTTAGACCAGGGCGTGACACATTTGACATTTATCAAAACACTTAGTTTAGAATATCTAAATAAATTCAGCAATCTCATATTACTCTGTAGGCTACTGACCTATTCAAAGCTTCCTCCGGCATCTCACCATACATCTATCTGCCTGTAGCAACTGAACTCAACCTGCAGGAGGTTTGTTTGTTGTGATTGAGTGCGGGAAAACAGCTGCGGGCAAAGTTCTGACAGATGGGTGTGTCTTGGTGGTGGCAAGGACACACCCAAGAAACACCCACATCATATCACCTCCAAGCCAACTCATGTTTGGTTTCTGTCATGGCCACGAGCATTTCTTGAGGAGTAAGCCAAAAAACAAGGCCAAATCAGCAGGTGCAGTTCCCCTTTAAACTTCTGTGTCTCAGTTTTCAACTGAAATCACGTCGGGGTAAGAATAGTGAAGTTTGTGCCTGGTAAGTTAATGAAGTGTTTGCTGGGGGAAAGATTACATCTGTGTCTCACTGTCATCCATAACAAAAATCTATTAAATGTTAAGATCATCAGGTGTAAAATGTGGCCACACTCAATTTCCATTAAACACGAGAAGGCAATACATTTAAAAATACACAGCTTCCTCAGATCGAGACCAACATTATTCTAATAGTGGTTTGATGGGATCCTACCCAACATTAGCACACCACAATATAAGATACAAGGCCTTGGCTTTCAGACTAGGTCTCCCTTTAAAGATAATCATATTTCTTACTTGGCTGAACCCGCAAGAGGGCTCATGTAGATGGACCAGCCCCTAACTGTTTGCCATTGACCTAAGAAACAAGCCACGATTGCTGCTTAAAACAGAATCACTCAATGAAAATGCTAATGATTGGAAGTTGAAAAGAATCACTCATCGTCTCATGCTGTCTTGTGATTTATTGGCACTGGTGATTGATATGCCTCCGAGAAAATGCATTTAGATCAAACAATAAAGGAAAGGCTTTTCCTCCTCTTTAAAAAGTCTTGTGTTTTCTCAACATTAAAACGGCTTTTAAATGATACTCTTTATTAATGTCAGTTGAGGAAATGATAATTAGATTATGAATAGCAGAGCCTGGTAAGGTTCTGTAATTTATGTATTCATTTGTGATGCTATCCTTAATATGATCCTGTTATTGTCACATGCTACACATGCACATACAGTTGAAGTCAGAAGTTTACATACACTTAGGTTGGAAAAAATAAAAATTAGTTTTTCAACCACTCCACACATTTCTTGTTAACAAACTATAGTTTTGGCAAGTCATTCACAGCTCAAGACTGCAAACATGCCTGTGTCCGTCTCGGTGTCTGTCTCCATCTCTGTTTTCGTCTCTGAATCCGTATCTGTCTGTTTCCATGGGCAGATTCGATTATGCTAAGCCGCGGGGAACCGGCCTATGGCCCGTTACATCATCGGGCGAATGCATGGAGGGTGGAGCTCCCTTCTCAAATGGAACAGCAAACTGACATTTTGTCAACAAGGCAGTATGGTGCATCGTCCAGAAACATCTCTTTTCCATAAAATAAATGTTTGAGCGGACTTCACCTTGGGCACCTGTTTCACACACGGGAGGCAGCCCGGTTCCAAATCGAATGCAATCAACTTTCAGCTGATGCAAACGCGCCTACACGGGTACCCAGGGCAGGGTTAATCGAACCCATCCATCTGTCTTGGGAAAGACAGAGAAATGAATGCCCATTCCTGTTGCAAAAACAAAACAAACACCATGAGGTTGGGAAAAGTTGGGTGTGCCTGAATACACAGGTGACAATGAGTAAAGCACACAACCAAGACTAAAAAAACAAGTTCACAGAGCCCTCAGGCAAGTGGTGGTTGAAGATCCTACCCGTTTGGCTTCCCTTACTAAGGCAGCGTCTTGGCTTCTCCGGAAGTGTTAAAATAAGTTATCCTTCTGAGGAACCTACAGAGAGGGACCTAAAACACAATTAGTGGTTCTGCTGGCACGCTGTGGTTGTGTCCTTCCAACTGCACCACTGGTGTGGAACATTCATGCCACTGTGTTGATAAGAGAATGCCTTGCAGGTGTGTTGATTATTAATGCTATACAGGTATGTTGAGTGACAAAGCGCTGTCCTTTGCCAGCATGGTGCTGTAGTGATTGGGGCTGTAGCTGTCCAGGTTGCTGAAATTGTGTTTCTTCACTGTGATGCAGTGAACAGAGCTGTCCATGGAACTAAACTAGAGCATCTTGATAATGCTGTAGTCAGTAGACCTGTCTATGGTGCTGAAAATGGAGCTGTTCAGTCACGGCTATACCCCTCACTGAGCTACACATGTGGAATAGCAATACATTTAATGGTGAGAAGATTTACAATCGTTAAAGTGTTTATTTCAGTGTTAAGATATCAAGCTTTCCTACTATGAACTCTTTGTAGT
The DNA here is from genome assembly GCF_002021735.2 of Oncorhynchus kisutch. Classification (NCBI taxonomy): domain Eukaryota; kingdom Metazoa; phylum Chordata; class Actinopteri; order Salmoniformes; family Salmonidae; genus Oncorhynchus; species Oncorhynchus kisutch. The sequence continues at coordinate 66,395,185 of NC_034190.2, read as the reverse complement.
AGGTTCGACATGTTGTATTGTTCTGAATGAACAACAATACTGGTATAATTAAGAATTTTGACACACTCCATGAAGTCTTTAAACAATGAGCCTTCAGGAGTAAATGTCAATGTCAGCATTAGTATCATTTCCAAATGTCATGTGCGGTTTTTGGAACACCAAAACCTTTCAGAATTTTGGTCACTCACGACAGCAGTAGACATTCCTGCAGCTCACAATTGCATCACTGTATATGCACTGTTCACTTTAGACCCACGTGCATTACTGCCACCATCTCACGGAGAGATTTTGAGATAGAGGTAACTGCCAAAATAATGGAAACACTTGAGTAAATGAGGGACACAAAGTATAATTAAAGCAGGTGCTTCCACACAGGTGTGGTTCCTGAGTTAATTAAGCAATTAACATCCCATAATGCTTAAGGGCATGTATAAAAATGTCCAGTTGCCCATTATTTTGGCTATCATGGCTAGAAGAAGAGATCTCATTGACTTTGCAAGAGGGGTCTCAAAGGCGCATAGGGGGTTTAAAATGTGTGTGTGTGTGTGTCTCAGTCACCAGATCTCAACCCAATTCAACACTTATGAGAAATTCTGCAGTGGCGCCTGAGACTGTTTACCACCGCCAAATTATGGAAGAGGGGTGTCACATCCCTCCAATAGAGTTCCAGACCCTTGTAAAATCTATGCCAAGATGCATTTAAGCTGTTCTGGCATTTTATGTTGGTGTTTCCTTTATTTTGGAAGTTACCTGTAAGTCATATAAGTCATACAGTCACAATAAAGAAAAATAATAGCCCCTCGGACACTAGAGAATTTACTAGCCTGGAGACTGAGCATTCAGATCTGCAGAAACGTAACGTGTGCTTGGTTGATGCCAGGACTTATTGTTTTTCAATGAGATCCTTGCATTTTTGCACTGCTTTGACAAAGTAGCTTAATCCAATGGAGCTTTGAAGCATATCGCTCGCTCCTAACGCTGTCAAAGACAAATCTCATTCATTCAATGTTAAAAAAGCCCTGTTGTGGGCTGCATGCTGAAGATGTCTGAGGCTGGGAATGATTGTCTAACTCTGATTCTGCTCCAAAATATTTAAGTTGTCTCTGTTTCTCTGTTATCCTCTTCTTCACATCGTGTCTCCTCCATCCCCATCAGAGTGTTGATTATTACATAGCCTCGCAGCAGAGACGCTCATTCAAAGTGACATTATGCCCATAACCCCTGAGAGGAGTGTGTCACACTTTCTCCTCTTGCTCCATGTTTTTATTCACTCCTTGGCCTCCATGGGAATGAACCTCACCTTTCCAATCAAGCCGAAAATATTTTCACCACTTTTAGAGCAGTGTGATTTCAGGGCCGGGGGCGTGTTCTGTATACCAGTGATAAAGATTTGAAACAATGCAGTGGAGGAGTGGAGCTGGCTTTCAGTCATACCGTGGGTATAGAGGAGGGAGGACAGCCTCTCTCAGCCTTATTGTCTTCCACACATACTGATCAGGGCTGACTTACTCCTTGTAATGGCACTTACCTCTCCCTTATTTCCTATGGTAGCCATTAAACCATCACTTGACTGATGAACTTGACTATTTGAATATCCCTCTCCGCCGTCCAGTTTATGAACAGCCTAGGGTTAATGATCCTTCACCAGAAGGTTGATTTCAGCTCTCTTCTTAAACTTCTTATTACTAATGAGTGGCGACTTGGTTATGAATATATATTATCTGCAGTCACCATGAAGAGGATCAAGCATATGAAATGTACAGGGCAATTAGATGGTAACAGAGTGATACTGAGATTTAGATTTTTCACAAAATAAATGCCAAACAAAAACCAATGATTACAAAGTTAAACAAAACAGCCAACTATGCAGATGCAAAGTTTGGTGACAAAATGGCGGCACAACAACAGCACAAACCGGCACAGCACAACGTTGCATCTGCACCGTTCTTCAAGTAAATGTGTTTTGGTAAAATATTCAGTGGAAATTGTCAAAAGTAGCCCATGTGCATAGAGTTTTATGGTTTGTTTAACTTTTCAATCATTGTTTTACTTTTTTTTAACATACATTTTAAAGTGAAAATCTGAGTCTCAGCATCACTCTCTTTGCATGGACTTGCCCTACATGAAATGTAGCCTGGTTTGATTGCACCCACTTGCGTGTCATATTACCATGTTATGCTCTGGGAAGAAGTGCATCAAAAAATGTGTGTAAGATATAATCTATGTAAGTGTCTATAGGTGTTCTAAAGTGGGTGTTCCTATGTGAGACCACCTGTGTTGATTTCCAATGGTAAGAGGCTGATAATCAGGACTGACCATAAGGTACCTTGACGTTTCAGTGTGATACTGGGGCAATCTTGCTTTAAGACCTGATAGTCTTTACACTCAGGCAGGCTGTAGAGGAACAGTCATTACTTAGTGCTCGCTGAGGGGGACAGAGCTAGAACGTGTGCTCAGAGACTGCCTGTCAATGGGAGGAGGACGCAGACGGACAGAGCGAGAGAGAAAGCGAAAGAGAGAAAGAGAGAGCGAGAGGGGAGATTCTACAGCAGTTAATTAAGGATCACTCTGTATGTGCCTGTAAACGCAAAGAGGCAAATCTATTCTGTGTCAGTGCCAGGGTCTCCTCGAGGGAATACAGTGATATTTCAAAGGAGGAAATGGCAAGGCTCTAAATCTGTTTCAGTCTCTGTGCTCATTGTTGGTCGTCCTCAGACAAAGTGAAGGAGGGCAAGCCGTGAAGTGTCAGAGGAGTTTGGGATTCTCGACACCTAAATCAAGGATAAAGTTGTGGGGGGATCAGCTTCGGGATGGATGGATTTAAGATAATGTGATAGAATAATTATTTACTCTACCAGGATTACCAGGATCTTTACTCAGGTAGGAGATTTACTGTATAAAGGAGGAGAGATGTTTAGTGTTTCGATGGAAGTATAAATAAAACTGTACCCAAGGGACTTTACATGAACAAATATGGAGACCGTTTCATAAAACCTGCATCACTTAGATTTAAGTGAGTTTGTATGTAGTTATGCATTAAGCAAATTCCTTAAAAGTACTGTGCTCTGTTTTTATGACATACATTTGCTTGCAATTTGTAGTAACATTACTTTTACAATATTTACTGTTTGCATAATCTTGTGGATTTCATGTTCCTCTTTTATTCCAAGGCTGATTTATGTCATGTGATGTGTTTTGCAGACTATGCCACCTTTTTACAGACGTAAGGTCCTTTAAACAGGGAAAACAGAGATTGTAATATCTAGGCTGAACTACGATAGGATCTTAATGTGATCACCCTGTTGTTTCTCCTGCAATGTAGGAAATGTAACACTTGTAATGTATTTAAGGTTTAAAAAGGCTTATGAAGTTCTTAATTTGGATTTAGACTTTTCAGTCAGTTGATTTTCACTTACGAAAAATGTATCAACCCCTACAAAAATTTTCATTAATTATAATCTACATAATAATTCAATTTCCTGTTACTGCAGGAAGGTTTTATTGCTGTAGCAAACTGGCTCAAATGAAGATCCTATATCTATACTGTAGGATATGTGGAATGAATAACAAAAGGCCAGCTACATTTTTTCTCTGAAGCACTATCATTGAAAGCCAATCCAAGGCAGAAGCACATTCTACTCAAATTTCACACAGACACAGTAGGCTACATTCAAAAAAACATCTAAAACCTAATCCAATTCAAAATCTCATTACCTATTTAAGACACCTGCATAAAAGCAGATTTTACTTTGACATGCTCCCTGAAAAAAATTCACATTTTGTAATGTGTTGAACCAAAACACTGCTTGCAGGCAACACCTCTAGTTTGTTGATGTAAAGATATGTTGACAGTGGTAATTATTTAGATTATAACTGAGAAAAAAACAACACTGAAACTGAATATAATAAAAAATCGTACTACATGACAAAGGCACCTGCCCAAAAGCTATTTTCTCTTTCACAAGCTTCACTAAAAATGAATAATTTTGTAATCTGTTGAATACAATCACAATGTAATGCTATCACCACGTTTGTTGATGTCAATATATTTTTACAGAGGCAATTATTTACAATATTGAATCATTCTCAACCCAACCCTAACCTTAACCTGGGATCTGTATGTGTCTTGAAGCCCCTTATCTAAACAGCTTTGTGAGAGACATTACATGATTGTTGATTCCCATTATGGCTCTATCACTTTCACAACCTTGTGACATCCAAAAGGCACCCATAGAAAAGAGATGGCAGCTAACTGCCTGCGAACCAGGAGAGAAATCTTTTTATTTATTTCTAATTTTGGTTTAAAGGCAGGCAAGAAGAGATAGTCAGGTTGAAGAGGGGGATTCAGCCTGTCAGGGGAAATCTCAGCTGCATGGAATAAGTCTCCAGGGACCATTCCACATTTTCTGCTGCGCTGTGGCTCAGGGACAAAATAGGGCAGGAATAAAAAGATCACAAACGAGCAGTTGATTATCACGCTGAATGATACACTGTTTATTATGAGGTTTATGTGGAAGTTCATTGGGTCAATGTGCCAGGACATGGTTTTGTGTGTTTCTGTGTGTGTGCGCGCGCGCGTGTGCTTTCATTTGGTCATGAGGGCATCTGTGCTTGCGTGTGTGTTTCTGTGTGTGACATGATGACCTTTGACTGTTCCCCCCCACCCCGCTATAGCAGATGTGTGCTGTCATGTCCTGGCTGCTTTGCCTGGTCCTCTGGGTCAGTGGAACAGCCATCCAGCTCTGCCAGGCCACCTTCTATGAGACCATACAGCTACAGCCGCACCATGTGACACGGCCTGGAAGGACTTCCATTCACATGATTGGTGAGTCATCAAAAACACCCTCCTCCACTTCTACCTCTGCTTTGTTCCACTTTTGAGCTGTGTAAATGTAGGTCTAATGGAACATTGCAAAAGGTTTTGTCCCTTTTTCTAGCCTTTGTATGGATAATTGCGGTACAGAGTAATGGTTATTTACTGGAACAAAACAAGATAGGGAGGAGGGCTTGGGCAATATACGTATATTCTATTTAGAACTCTGTGTGTTCTTTGTAAATAGTCACTGGAAAAAATGACCAACTTTCCCTAACCTCTTGCAGGTTAATGTATTTCGTCATGAATCTTGTTCTGGAGGCAGCTCTTGTAATGCCCGGAGTGTAGTGGAGGAAGAAGTCAGGCGCAGGAAACAGAGAATTCAGGCTAGCAATACTTTTAATTCACCACACAGGTGAAACCGACGCCAACCCAAACAAATGCCCCAAAACACGGGGAACTAAACAGTCCAGAAAATACACACATACACGGACAACCATGACCTACAGTCGTGCACAAAATGTACACAGAGAATAATCCTGCACACCCAGTAGGTGGGCCGGCTGGATAATAAAGCCCCACCAATAAACCTAATTAAACACAGGTGTAACTAATAAACAGACAAGGAGGAAAAAAGGATCAGTGGCAGCTAGTAGGCCGGTGACGACGACCGCCGAGCGCCACCCGAACAGGAAGGGGAGCCACCTTCGGTAGGAGTCGTGACAGCTCTGCAGAGTGGTCACTAGCTGGCATAGTCACTAAGTCATACAATCTGATTTTAACCCTAACTTTAACCCTAACCTTAACCCTAACCTTAACCACATTGGTAACCCTAATACCTAACCCTGACCTTAAATTAAGGCCAAAAAGTGAACTTCTGTTGTCATACATTCTTACAATTTAGCCAATTTTCACTGTGCAGCTGGCCCATCTAGCTGAAGTCGCTACGTTCTGCCTCCAGGACAAGACATCCCAATAAACTTCAACCTGTTAACCACTTTAGAAAAGGTTATGGTGTGTGTAGTGTCACTGGGGGCTTCTTTTGACAAAGCCATTATTTTCTAATGGATGACAGGCTAATTAGCTAGGACTAATCACCCATTAGCTATCTAGCATGCACATTGCACTGTGTTATATTTGTCTTTTGTGTACAGAGGGTTTGCTTCAAAAGTCCAAACCAACGTGGCAAGACTGTGTGTTTATTCATTTTGAGCTACAGTTTGCAGGATCTGGCGGAAATATTTACTCTTGGGTCCACCTCAGCCCCAATAACTCTCATGCTGATATATGAGTTCATTTACCAACAAACGATTCTCCTCCTTTTGGTTCGGGTGATTACAATCTCTATGAAATTGTGCTGAATTGAAATTGGACCAGCGGTACATTTGTTTTCAGGAAGCCTAAGTTATGGATATTGTGAATGGAAGTATACATAGGAGAGAATCATTCAAAAGCTGCATAGTGCATCTTGTCAAGGCTTTGCAAAGAGAGCTGTGCCAGTGCTTTTAACTGAGCATGCAGCAATCCTCAGTGGCTGTTCTATTTCCAACGCCTTAGTAGTGGTAAAGCAGGTCAACTGCTTCTTGTATTCAATATTTGATGTCAGTGTCAGGACAGTAATTCTCGCTACACCACCTTTGTTTCATCGCTCAGTCACACGTGAGTATAATATAGTATGTGCTATCAAATGTGGACAAATACAGCCCAAACATATTCCAGGGTATAATAACTTCTGGACAAATGCAGCCCAACCAAATGCCAGTGCCTTATAACATGTGGACAAATACAGCCCAACCAAATTCAGGGCCTTATAACATGTGGACAAATGCAGCCCAACCAAATCCCAGGGTATAATAACTTCTGGACAAATGCAGCCCAACCAAAACCCAGGGTATAATAACTTATGGACAAATGCAGCCCAACCAAAACCCAGGGTATAATAACATGTGGACAAATGCAGCCCAACCAAATCCCAGGGTATAATAACATGTGGACAAATGCAGCCCAACCAAATACCAGGAAATTATAACATGTGGACAAATGCAGCCCAACCAAATGCCAGGGCCTTATAACATGTGGACAAATGCAGCCCAACCAAATGCCAGGGCCTTATAACATGTGGACAAATGCAGCCCAACCAAATGCCAGGGCCTTATAACATGTGGACAAATGCAGCCCAACCAAATGCCAGGGCCTTATAACATGTGGACAAATGCAGCCCAACCAAATGCCAGGGCCTTATAACATGTGGACAAATGCAGCCCAACCAAATGCCAGGGCCTTATAACATGTGGACAAATGCAGCCAAACCAAATGCCAGGGCCTTATAACATGTGGACAAATGCAGCCCAACCAAATGCCAGGGCCTTATAACATGTGGACAAATGCAGCCCAACCAAATGCCAGGGCCTTATAACATGTGGACAAATGCAGCCCAACCAAATGCCAGGGCCTTATAACATGTGGACAAATGCAGCCCAACCAAATGCCAGGGCCTTATAACATGTGGACAAATGCAGCCCAACCAAATGCCAGGGCATTATAACATGTGGACAAATGCAGCCCAACCAAATGCCAGGGCCTTATAACATGTGGACAAATGCAGCCCAACCAAATGCCAGGGCCTTATAACATGTGGACAAATGCAGCCCAACCAAATGCCAGGGCCTTATAACATGTGGACAAATGCAGCCCAACCAAATGCCAGGGCCTTATAACATGTGGACAAATACATCCCAACCAAATGCCAGGGCCTTATAACATGTGGACAAATACAGCCCAACCAAATGCCAGGGCCTTATAACATGTGGACAAATGCAGCCCAACCAAATGCCAGGGCCTTATAACATGTGGACAAATGCAGCCCAACCAAATGCCAGGGCCTTATAACATGTGGACAAATGCAGCCCAACCAAATGCCAGGGCCTTATAACATGTGGACAAATGCAGCCCAACCAAATGCCAGGGCCTTATAACATGTGGACAAATGCAGCCCAACCAAATGCCAGGGCCTTATAACATGTAGACAAATGCAGCCCAACCAAATGCCAGGGCCTTATAACATGTGGACAAATGCAGCCCAACCAAATGCCAGGGCATTATAACATGTGGACAAATGCAGCCCAACCAAATGCCAGGGCATTATAACATGTGGACAAATGCAGCCCAACCAAATGCCAGGGCATTATAACATGTGGACAAATGCAGCCCAACCAAATGCCAGGGCCTTATAACATGTGGACAAATGCAGCCCAACCAAATGCCAGGGCCTTATAACATGTGGACAAATGCAGCCCAACCAAATGCCAGGGCATTATAACATGTGGACAAATGCAGCCCAACCAAATGCCAGGGCATTATAACATGTGGACAAATGCAGCCCAACCAAATGCCAGGGCCTTATAACATGTGGACAAATGCAGCCCAACCAAATGCCAGGGCATTATAACATGTGGACAAATGCAGCCCAACCAAATGCCAGGGCATTATAACATGTGGACAAATGCAGCCCAACCAAATGCCAGGGCATTATAACATGTGGACAAATGCAGCCCAACCAAATGCCAGGGCCTTATAACATGTGGACAAATGCAGCCCAACCAAATGCCAGGGCCTTATAACATGTGGACAAATGCAGCCCAACCAAATGCCAGGGCATTATAACATGTGGACAAATGCAGCCCAACCAAATGCCAGGGCCTTATAACATGTGGACAAATGCAGCCCAACCAAATGCCAGGGCCTTATAACATGTGGACAAATGCAGCCCAACCAAATGCCAGGGCCTTATAACATGTGGACAAATGCAGCCCAACCAAATGCCAGGGCATTATAACATGTGGACAAATGCAGCCCAACCAAATGCCAGGGCATTATAACATGTGGACAAATGCAGCCCAACCAAATGCCAGGGCCTTATAACATGTGGACAAATGCAGCCCAACCAAATGCCAGGGCCTTATAACATGTGGACAAATGCAGCCCAACCAAATGCCAGGGCCTTATAACATGTGGACAAATGCAGCCCAACCAAATGCCAGGGCCTTATAACATGTGGACAAATGCAGCCCAACCAAATGCCAGGGCCTTATAACATGTGGACAAATGCAGCCCAACCAAATGCCAGGGCCTTATAACATGTGGACAAATGCAGCCCAACCAAATGCCAGGGCCTTATAACATGTGGACAAATGCATCCCAACCAAATGCCAGGGCCTTATAACATGTAGACAAATGCAGCCCAACCAAATGCCAGGGCCTTATAACATGTGGACAAATGCAGCCCAACCAAATGCCAGGGCATTATAACATGTGGACAAATGCAGCCCAACCAAATGCCAGGGCATTATAACATGTGGACAAATGCAGCCCAACCAAATGCCAGGGCATTATAACATGTGGACAAATGCAGCCCAACCAAATGCCAGGGCCTTATAACATGTGGACAAATGCAGCCCAACCAAATGCCAGGGCATTATAACATGTGGACAAATGCAGCCCAACCAAATGCCAGGGCCTTATAACATGTGGACAAATGCAGCCCAACCAAATGCCAGGGCCTTATAACATGTGGACAAATGCAGCCCAACCAAATGCCAGGGCATTATAACATGTGGACAAATGCAGCCCAACCAAATGCCAGGGCCTTATAACATGTGGACAAATGCAGCCCAACCAAATGCCAGGGCCTTATAACATGTGGACAAATGCAGCCCAACCAAATGCCAGGGCCTTATAACATGTGGACAAATGCAGCCCAACCAAATGCCAGGGCATTATAACATGTGGACAAATGCAGCCCAACCAAATGCCAGGGCATTATAACATGTGGACAAATGCAGCCCAACCAAATGCCAGGGCCTTATAACATGTGGACAAATGCAGCCCAACCAAATGCCAGGGCCTTATAACATGTGGACAAATGCAGCCCAACCAAATGCCAGGGCCTTATAACATGTGGACAAATGCAGCCCAACCAAATGCCAGGGCCTTATAACATGTGGACAAATGCAGCCCAACCAAATGCCAGGGCCTTATAACATGTGGACAAATGCAGCCCAACCAAATGCCAGGGCCTTATAACATGTGGACAAATGCAGCCCAACCAAATGCCAGGGCCTTATAACATGTGGACAAATGCAGCCCAACCAAATGCCAGGGCCTTATAACATGTAGACAAATGCAGCCCAACCAAATGCCAGGGCCTTATAACATGTGGACAAATGCAGCCCAACCAAATGCCAGGGCATTATAACATGTGGACAAATGCAGCCCAACCAAATGCCAGGGCATTATAACATGTGGACAAATGCAGCCCAACCAAATGCCAGGGCATTATAACATGTGGACAAATGCAGCCCAACCAAATGCCAGGGCCTTATAACATGTGGACAAATGCAGCCCAACCAAATGCCAGGGCATTATAACATGTGGACAAATGCAGCCCAACCAAATGCCAGGGCCTTATAACATGTGGACAAATGCAGCCCAACCAAATGCCAGGGCCTTATAACATGTGGACAAATGCAGCCCAACCAAATGCCAGGGCATTATAACATGTGGACAAATGCAGCCCAACCAAATGCCAGGGCCTTATAACATGTGGACAAATGCAGCCCAACCAAATGCCAGGGCCTTATAACATGTGGACAAATGCAGCCCAACCAAATGCCAGGGCCTTATAACATGTGGACAAATGCAGCCCAACCAAATGCCAGGGCATTATAACATGTGGACAAATGCAGCCCAACCAAATGCCAGGGCATTATAACATGTGGACAAATGCAGCCCAACCAAATGCCAGGGCCTTATAACATGTGGACAAATGCAGCCCAACCAAATGCCAGGGCCTTATAACATGTGGACAAATGCAGCCCAACCAAATGCCAGGGCCTTATAACATGTGGACAAATGCAGCCCAACCAAATGCCAGGGCCTTATAACATGTGGACAAATGCAGCCCAACCAAATGCCAGGGCCTTATAACATGTGGACAAATGCAGCCCAACCAAATGCCAGGGCCTTATAACATGTGGACAAATGCAGCCCAACCAAATGCCAGGGCATTATAACATGTGGACAAATGCAGCCCAACCAAATGCCAGGGCATTATAACATGTGGACAAATGCAGCCCAACCAAATGCCAGGGCATTATAACATGTGGACAAATGCAGCCCAACCAAATGCCAGGGCCTTATAACATGTGGACAAATGCAGCCCAACCAAATGCCAGGGCATTATAACATGTGGACAAATGCAGCCCAACCAAATGCCAGGGCCTTATAACATGTGGACAAATGCAGCCCAACCAAATGCCAGGGCATTATAACATGTGGACAAATGCAGCCCAACCAAATGCCAGGGCCTTATAACATGTGGACAAATGCAGCCCAACCAAATGCCAGGGCCTTATAACATGTGGACAAATGCAGCCCAACCAAATGCCAGGGCCTTATAACATGTGGACAAATGCAGCCCAACCAAATGCCAGGGCCTTATAACATGTGGACAAATGCAGCCCAACCAAATGCCAGGGCCTTATAACATGTGGACAAATGCAGCCCAACCAAATGCCAGGGCCTTATAACATGTGGACAAATGCAGCCCAACCAAATGCCAGGGCATTATAACATGTGGACAAATACATCCCAACCAAATGCCAGGGCCTTATAACATGTGGACAAATGCAGCCCAACCAAATGCCAGGGCCTTATAACATGTGGACAAATGCAGCCCAACCAAATGCCAGGGCATTATAACATGTGGACAAATACAGCCCAACCAAATGCCAGGGCCTTATAACATGTGGACAAATGCAGCCCAACCAAATGCCAGGGCATTATAACATGTGGACAAATGCAGCCCAACCAAATGCCAGGGCATTATAACATGTGGACAAATGCAGCCCATCCAATCCCATGGTATTAGACGATTCCATGTTTGTGTCCTGATGTCTACAGAGGCTATTGAGGCAGCAATAATGACAGGTTCAAAAAACACTGTCACAATATAGCCTCGAATGCACAATTTCAAAGGTTTTATACAGTACATCCTCCTACTGTATTTTTAGACTACTAAAAGTACCTTTTGTGTGTTCATTATATGTTTTTCTTTGGTGAATGTAATGTCAGCACAACATACAGTAGACTAAATGCTTATTGGGTTCTGTTCTTTTCCATGTCAAATCTCCACTTTAGTGAGATTTATTTGGAGAAAGCTGTGAGCCTGATTGGAGTTACTGCTCTCTCGTGAGTCTTTGTTGTTTAGACGTCCCTGATCATAGGCTTTCCTGAAAAGATTGATTGCGCCGGTACTGAAAACAGCTAACTGGCCTAGCTGGTCCAATCATAAAGCAATGATGGAGGAGTAACCCAACATGGATGTCATGTTAGTACAGTGGCTTGCGAAGGTATTCATCCCCCTTGGTATTTTTCCTAATTTGTTGCCTTACAACCTGGAATTAAAATGCATTTTTTGGAGGTATGTATCATTTGATTTACACAACATGCCTACCACTTTGAAGATGCAAAATATTTTTTCTTGTGAAACTAGCAAGAAATAAGACAAAAAAAACAGAAAACTTGAGCGTGCATAACTATTCACCCCCCAAAGTCAATACTTTGTCGAGCCACCGTCTGCAGCAATTACAGCTGCAAGTCTCTTGGGGTATGTCTCTATAAGCTTGGCACATCTAGCCACTGGGATTTTTGCCCATTCTTCAAGGCAAAACTGCTCCAGCTCCTTCAAGTTGGATGGCTTCCGCTGGTGTACAGCAATCTTTAAGTCATACCACAGATTCTTAATTGGATTACGGTCTGGGCTTTGACCAGGACATTCCAAGACATTTCAATGTTTCCCCTTAAACCACTCGAGTGTTGCTTTAGCAGTATGCTTAGGGTCATTGTCCTGCTGGAAGGTGAACCCCCGTCCCAGTCTCAAATCTCTGGAAGACTGAAACTGGTTTCCCTCAAGAATTTTCCTGTATTTAGCACCATCCTTCATTCCTTCAATTCTGACCAGTTTCCCAGTCCCTGCTGATGAAAAACATCCCCACAGCATGATGCTGCCACCACCATGCTTCACTGTGGGGATGGTGTTCTCGTGGTGATGGGTGGTGTTGGGTTTGTGCCAGTGTTTTCCTTGACAGCGAAAAGCTAAATTGTAGTCTCATCTGACCAGAGTACCTTCTTCCACATGTTTGGGGAGTCTCCCACATGCCTTTTGGCTAACACCAAACGTGTTTGCTTATTTTTTCTCTAATCAATGTTTTTTTGTGCTCTGTGGAGTGTACTGTTTAAAACGGTCCTATGGACAGATACTCAAATCTCCGCTACGGAGCTTTGCAGCGCCTTCAGGATTATCTTTGGTCTCTTTGTTGCCTTTCTGATTAATGCCCTCCCTGACTGGTCCATGAGTTTTGGTGGGTGGCCCTCTCTTGGCAGGTTTGTTGTGGTGCCATATTCTTTCGATTATTTTATAATGGATTTAATGGTGCTCCGTAGGATGTTCAAAGTTCCTGATATTTTTTTATAACCCAACCCTGATCTGTACTTCTCTACAACTTTGTCCCTGTTTGGAGAGCTCCTTGGTCTTCATGGTGCCGCTTGCTTGATGGTTCCCCTTGCTTAGTGGTGTTGCAGATTCAGGGACCTTTCAGAACAGGGGGTGAATACATATGCACGCACCACTTTTCAGCTTTTTATTTTTGTATATATATATTTTTTAAAGTTTTTTTTTGTTCATTTCACTTCACCAATTTTGACTATTTTGTGTATGTCCATTACATGAAATCCAAATAAAAATTAATTTAAATTACAGGTTGTAATGCAACAAAATAGGAAGAACGCCAAGGGGGATGAATACTTTTGCAAGGCACTGTAGCTCTAGTCCTTGAGAGTAAAAACTAAACAGAACGCCATTTAAAACTACACAGGGTGCCATTTAAAACTAATCACTGCACCATTTAAACCTACACAGAGCACAATTTAAACCTACACAGAGCACAATTTAAACCTACACAGAGCGCCATTTAAACCTACACAGAGCGCAATTTAAACCTACACAGAGCGCCATTTAAAACTAAACAGTGCGCCATTTAAACCTACACAGAGTGCCATTTAAACCTACACAGAGCGCCATTTAAAACTAAACAGGGCGCCATTTAAACCTAAACAGTGCGCTATTTAAACCTACACAGAGCGCCATTTAAACCTACACAGAGCGCCATTTAAAACTAAACACGGCACCATTTAAAACTACACAGAGCACCATTTAAACCTACACAGAGCGCCATTTAAACCTACACAGAGCGCCATTTAAACCTACACAGAGCGCCATTTAAACCTACACAGAGCGCCATTTAAACCTACACAGAGCGCCATTTAAAACTAAACACGGCACCATTTAAAACTACACAGAGAACCATTTAAAACTTAACAGAGCGCCATTTAAACCTACACAGAGCACCATTTAAACCTACACAGAGCGCCATTTAAACCCACACAGAGCGCCATTTAAGCCTACACAGTGCGCCATTTAAACCTACACAGAGCGCCATTTAAAACTACACAGAGTGCCATTTAAACCTACACAGAGCGCCATTTAAACCTACACAGAGCGCCATTTAAACCTACACAGAGCGCCATTTAAACCTACACAGAGCGCCATTTAAAACTAAACAGAGCACCATTTAAACCTACACAGAGCGCCATTTAAAACTAAACAGGGCACCATTAAAAACTATACAGAAGCCATTTAAAACTACAGAGAGTGTTATTTAAAACTACACAAAACCCAATTTAATGCGATGGCCTTGTACACAGATACACAATGCATAGACTTATTTTTCTACTGTATTATTGACTGTATGTTTGTTTTACTCCATGTGTAACTCTGTGTTGTTGTATGTGTCGAACTGCTTTGCTTTATCTTGGCCAGGTCGCAATTGTAAATGAGAACTTGTTCTCAACTTGCCTACCTGGTTAAATAAAGGTGAAATTAAAAATATTAAAAAAATAGACACACACATTAGATGGGACTAATATAGGACTGTAATGCTGAATGTTTCAGTTGTGTGTCTGTCCCATAAACATTTCTAAACAACAATGAAGGGGAACATGTTTTCTGAGCTCGAGATTCCCAGCTATCGAGTAATGGCCTTATGAAATCTCCTCTGAGACATCAGTGCTGCTGTTCTAGGAGCTTTGTGATGGTACAGACCATAATTACATTCTCCCACTGAAGAATCAATCACTTGGGATGTTGGCATACAGCTGTAAAGACAATACACTCGACAAACACACATTTCCGACAAGGATTTGAGAGAGATTTCAAATTCAACCAAAAATATGAATATTGGTTAGTTAATCTTGTAGAAAGCATACAATCGTTAATTTTCTGGATCAGGGGAAAGAGTAAAAACCTTGTTATTCCTGAATACCATAATTTGTCTTGTCCTCATGCCAGGATAAATGTGATGCCAGTATTATGAGAGCAGAATGGGATGCCTGGATTGACTGTGACATCAGGGCATTTGTTCTGCGTTGTGTGTTGTGTGGCTGTTGGATTGGTAGCAGTATTGGGGTTGACGGGTCATGAATTGGTGGCAGGAAGGACATTGGCTGTGGACCGTTGGGCCAATCATTGAAGCTGGTGACATGCCTTAAATTCTCAGTGACTGGTACTACCACAGGAAATTGAGATCACAAGGGGCTGGAGATCAGTTTTTTCCTTGCCAATGAAAAGTGTTGGGCTGTAGAGGTAAACAGGTTCTCTAAGCAGGATAAATGGTAGGCATAGTGCAATGAAAGGTTTTAATATGCTGATTACGGCTAAATGCAACTCACATGGTCCAATATGAACATGAACAACGCTTTATTCCAAACAACAGACATTGATTTTGAAAGCCTTGAACAAAGGTAGGTCTATGTGTATAATTGCCTTGAGCCAATTTTAAATGTATTGCAAAAACAACACAAAACATCCCAAGGGTTCCAGTGTCCCAGGCCCAGCACGCACTAACTCTAGCTGGAGGTAGGATTCCTGAATAGCTGATTATGTATGTCCAGTGAATCAGGAGGAGGTAGTGTACTCCTCTCCACCCTTCAGCTGTACTTATAGGATGCAGCAGCAGCCGGAGCTTCACTCTCAGATGTGCTGTGGGCTGTTTTACGCTCCTCTGGTGAAGACGGACAGTGCAGTTTGCAGAGCTACGGGTTGCATGATTCACAAGGTGCCTTATTTATTTCGTGCAATGAGCGTGAACAGCAGCAGGAACAGATTGTGGTTGTCGTGCATGCAAAAGGGCTTTGTTTTTAGGGTCCTGAGTTGACATGCCACCATCCACCCCCAACAGGGATCACAGGAAACACACTAGAGCACTCAAACGTAAAGCACTCTTGCCACTGTTACAAAGTTTTATTGTGTTTTTCTGATCACACATTACCTCTAGAACTCATACACTTTAACTCATACATAAGGCTTTGTCCCGTAGTTTGAACTTACTTTACAAACTGAACCATATTGCTCAAAACAAACAAGCAATGCCACCTACAATTAATCTGTAGTGATATGGTTATATAAATGATGAGGTTATATAGTATTTAAGTGTATGAAAGGGGTGTGTTGACAGGGACTTTTAAATGCTTAATGCTATCTGTCAGAGAGTCCATTTTCCCATGTGGTGTGTGTGCACTTAAGAGTAATGTATATAGAGAAGAGGGAAACATAATGCTATCTTAAAATAATCTGGAGTGATTGTATTGTAATTTTGTACTATCTTCAAATAGGAGGAAAGATTTGTTTTTAAATGGTAAGAATTCTATTGAGTGGTTGGCCTGAATCTCAGTTCCATCTGAAGGTGTCAACAGAGCCGCCTCTTCCTATAAGCAGACTAGGCGCTGCGTGTAGGGCCCCACACACTCTATGGGGGCCCAACCCCCCACACACAAAAAAAGGAACTCAGTCAAGGTCTCAACTTACTGTTGAGAGTTAGAAAAGTAGAATACACGAGGTGCAATTTCGAAATTTGGTAGTGCATCAGCAGTTTTCCACTTGTTATGTCAGTCCCTCAATTAGCCCATGGCAGCTAAATTTTGTGGGGATTGCTAGGTAATTGCTAGCCCCGGCCAAATCACGCTTGGGGCCCCCAAAAGGCTAGAAGCGGCACTGGGTGTCCACAGAGAGACAACAAATAGGAATTAGGAGGACACAGAAGCCTGAGGTGGTCTCACTCATCAACTCCCTCTCACCTACACTACGACTGGCAGGGTTTGAACTCAGACAATACTGGATTGAACTTCACTCGGCTGAATGTTTTTTTCCTAATTGCCCTGAAAAAACATCAACATCGGGTTTGTGTTCTCGACTCCCAGTATGTTCATTTGAATTCTCAGTGCAAATAAGTACTTAAATTGACAGACACCCAAACATTACACGCCAAATGATATAGAAATCAGACACACACCTCAACATATAATATATAGGTACGGGGCAGTGGTTATACGTAGGCTATTCCATTTTAATGTTCCTTGCAAGCTACATGTTTTTCATTGTGTATCTTTCTGTAAAAGAGAGCGAGAGAAAAAAAAGTTGCAAAACATTTCCCCATGCTCTCTAACAAAGGAGAGACATAGTACAGTGCTACTTCCTCGCCAGAAACAAACATGAAAAATTGATTTTCAGCGGTCGCAAACAAAGGTTGCATCCTTCTAGACAGTGACAGTTTAATAGCCTTATATAATGCCTCTTGCAGGCAAATTCTTTTGACTTACATGTCGCTCATCCTCTCCTCAGACCTCCTCTAAGGAGTCTTGGGTTCAAATACTATTTGAAATCTGTCATATACTTTGAGCGTTTGATTCAGTCTGCATGGAGCGCCAGGTGTTATAGGTTCGCACTTTTGAGACTTTGCATTCCAACAGGAAAGGTTAATCAAGCACAGGTACAATATTTGAAAAAAGAAATCCAATATTATTTGAACCCAGGTCTGCCTCTGAGCCAGGAAGCCATGCCTTCACTAGGTCTCATCCCAGCCTACCTGCAGTGTCTATGGGAAGTGGCATGCAGCCTGAGCCTACTACATCTGGTGCCTGCCAAGCCCACTTTGTCCCAATATTCTCCATACATGCCAGTGTGACCCCAGGGGACCAACTCTCCATACAATTCCATTATGCAGTGGTGGAAAAAGTACTAAATTGTCATACTGGAGTAAAATTAAAGATATCTTCATAGAAAATGACTGAAGTCAATGAATCAATAAATCAGTCAAATGTATTTATAAAGCCCTTTTTACATCAGCCAATGTCACAAAGTGCTATACAGAAACCCAGCCTAAAACCCCAAACAGCAAGCAATGCAGATGTAGAAGCACGGTGGCTAGGAAAAACTCCCTAGAAAGGCAGGAACCTAGGAAGAAACCTAGAGAGGAACCAGGCTCTGAGGGGTGGAGATTATAACAGTACATTGCCAAGATGTTCAAACGTTCATAGATGACCAGCAGGGTCAAATAATAATAATCACAGTGGTTGTAGAGGGTGCAACAGGTCAGCATGTCAGGAGTAAATGTCAGTTGGCTTTTCATAGCCGATCATTCAGAGTTAGAGACAGGTGCGGCAGAGAGAGTCGAAAGCAGCAGGTCCGGGACAAGGTAGCATGTACGGTGAACAGGTCAGAGTTTCATAGCCGCAGGCAGAACAGTTGAAACTGGAGCAGCAGCATGACCAGGTGGACTGGGGACAGCAAGGAGACTTCAGGCCATGTAGTCCTGAGGCATGGTCCTAGGGCTCAGGTCCTCCGAGAGAAGAGAGAAAGAGAAAAAGAGAGAATTAGAGGGAGCATACAGACACCAGATAAGACAGGAGAAATACTCCAGATATAACAGCCCCCCGACACATAAACTATTGCAGCATAAATACTGGAGGCTGAGAAAAGTGAAAGTCACCCAGTAAAATACTACTTGAGTAAAAGTATTTGGTTTTAAATATACTTAAGTATCAAGCGTAAATCAAATTACTAAAATATACTTAAGTATCTAAAGTTAAAGTATGTGTTTAGTGATTAGTGAGTCTGTCAGATCAGAGGGAGTAGGGATGTGATAAGTGTGTGATTTGGACCATTTCCCTGTGCTGCTAGGCATTCAGAATGTAACAAGTACTTTTGGGTGTCAGGGACAATTTATGGAGTAAAAGTATATTAATTTCTGTAGTAATGTAGTGAAGTAAAAGTAAAGGTTGTCAAAAATATAAATAGTGAAGTAAAGCACAAAACTTAAAAAAACTACTTAAATAGTACTTCAAAGTATTTATACTTAAGGACTTTACACCACTGCCATTATGCTAAGGTACCTTCTTAGACTAATTTCCAGTCTATAAAGTAGTATTTCCATGTCATCTGACACATTTTAATAAATTTGTATTACTTATGTAACCTTTATTGAACTAGGCAAGTCAGTTAAGAACAAATCATTTTTTCCAATGACAGCAGTATTTGTGGTAATTATTATTATTTTTAAACATTTTTTATTTCACCTTTATTTAACCAGGTAGACTAGTTGAAAACTTCTCCTTTACAACTGCGACTTGGCCAAGATAAAGCAAGCAGTGCAACACAAACAACAACACAGAGTTACACATGTAATAAACAAACATACAGTCAATAATACAATAGAAAAAGTCTATACACAGTGTGTGCAAATGAGGTAGGATAATGGAGGTAAAGCAATAAATAGGCCATAGTGCCGAAATAATTACAATATAGCAATTAAACACTGGAGTGATAGATGTGCAGAAGATGAGTGTGCAAGTACAGATACTGGGGTGCAAAGGAGCAAAATAAATAAAATAACAGTATGGGGATGAGGTAGTTGGATGGTCTTTTTACAGATGGGCTATGTACAGGTGCAGTGATCTGTGAGCTGCTCTGACAGCTGGTGCTTAAAGCTAGTGAGGGAGATATGAGTCTCCAGCTTCAGTGATTTTTGCAGTTCGTTCCAGTCATTGGCAGCAGAGAACTGGAAGGAAAGGCGGCCGAAGGAGGAATTGGCTTTTGGGATGATCAGTGAAATATACCTGCTGGAGCGCGTGCTACGGGTGGGTGCTGCTATGGTGACCAGTGAGCTGAGATAAGGCGGGGCTTTACCTAGCAAAGACTTACAGTATAGATGACATGGAGCCAGTGGGTATGGTGACGAATATGAAGCGAGGGCCAGCCAACGAGAGCATACAGGTCGCAGTGGTGGGCGTTGTGATTGACTGCATCCAATTTGCTGAGTAGAGTGTTGGAGGCTATTTTGTAAATGACATCGCTGAAGTCAAGGATCTTTAGGATAGTCCGTTTTATGAAGGCATGTTTGGCAGCATGAGTGAAGGATCCTTGTTGCGAAATAGGAAGCCGATTCTAGATTTAATTTTGGATTGTAGATGCTTAATGTGAATCTGGAAGGAGAATTTACAGTCCAACCAGACACCTAGGTATTTGTAGTCCACATATTCTAAGTCAGAACCGTCCAGAGTAGTGATGCTGGACGGGCGGGCAGGTGTGGGCAGCAATTGGTTGAAGAGCATGCATTTAGTTTTACTTGTATTTAAGAGCAGTTGGAGGCCACGGAAGGAGAGTTGTATGACATTGAAGCTCTTCTGGAGGTTAGTTAACACAGTGTCCAAAGATGGGCCAGAAGTGTACAGAATGATGTCCTCTGTGTAGAGGTGGATCAGAGAATCATCAGCAGCAAGAGCGACATCATTGATGTATACAGAGAAAAGAGTCGGCCCGAGGATTGAACCCTGTGGCACCTCAATAGAGACTGCCAGAGCTCCGGACAACAGGCCATCCGATTTGACACACTGAACTCTGTCTGAGAAGTAGTTGGTAAACCAGGCGAGGCAGTCATTTGAGAAACCAAGGCTGTTGAGTCTGCTGATAAGAATGTGGCGATTGACAAAGTTGAAAGCCTTGGCCAGGTCGATGAATACAACTGCACAGTATTGTCTCTTATCGATGGCGGTTATAATATCGTTTAGGACCTCAGTGTGGCTGACGTGCACCCATGACAGGCTCAGAAACCAGAGCGGAGAAGGTACAGTGGTATTCAAAATGGTCGGTGATCTGTTTGTTAACTTGGCTTTCGAAGACCTTAGAATGGCAGGGTAGGATAGATATAGGTCTGTAGTAGTTTGGGTCTAGAGTGTCTCCCCCTTTGAAGAGGGGGATGACCGCGGCAGCTTTCCAATCTTTGGGGATCTCAGACGATACAAAAGAGAGGTTGAACAGGCTAGTAATAGGGGTTGCAACAATTTTGGCGGATAATTTTAGAAAGAGAGGACCCAGATTATCTAAGCCGGCTGATTTGTAAGGGTCCAGATTTTGCAGCTCTTTCAGAACATCAGCTGTCTGGATTTGGGTGAAGGAGAAATGGGGAGGCTTGGGCAAGTTGCTGTGGGGGGTACAGGGCTGTTGACCGGGGTAGGGGTATCCAGGTGGAAAGCATGGCCAGCCATAGAAAATGCTTATTGAAATTCTCAATTATCACAGATTTATCGGTGGTGACAGTGTTTCCTAGCCTCAGTGCAGTGGGCGGCTGGGAGGAGGTGCTAATATTCTCCATGGACTTTACAGTGTCCCATAACTTTTTGGAGTTTGTACTACAGGATGCTAATTTCTTTTTGAAAAAGCTAGCCTTTGCTTTCCTAACTGCCTGTGTATATTGGTTCCTAACTTCCCTGAAAAGTTGCATATCGCGGGGGCTATTCGATGCTAATGCAGTACGCCACAGGATGTTTTTGTGCTGGTTAAGGGCAGTCAGGTCTGGAGTGAACCAAGGGCTATATCTGTTCCTGGTTCTAAATGTTTTTAATGGGGCATGCTCATTTAACATGGTGAGGAAAGCACTTTTAAAGAATAATGGGTTTCTGACAAGACATCGAGGTCTCTTTCAGGGGAGAACTAATGTGCCAGTTTTGGATTTTGGATCTGGGCCACATTTCGTCAGTTATTGTGTGTGAGCAGTAATCATATTTGGATACAACACCTTGCACATGCCTGATTATGTTCAGCATTGGTGTGATATTGGATTTTACAACACTAAATACTACATGTTCTCTCTTGGACTCCATTGATAATTCCATTCACGAGACCCACATGTACTTAGTGCTTGTAGATATTGGTTTATACAGCATGTTTATAGAAAACGTACATGCAGCAGCATTGTGCAATGGGCTATGGTTTTGTGTGTGCAAAATGAAGGAGGCCTAAAGCTTAATTAATTACACAGCACTGACTCTCCTCTGACTCTGCCAGCTGTTATCAGCCTTAGATACTCTGTATGAGGATCCTCATGCATTAATAACCATGCTACATCACTCCCACCAGGCTCAGTGGCTGCTGGCACAGGGGGTTCTCCAAGAACATACACACACACTTGCACACACACACATACACAATCACACACATAAATAGTGTAGAGTGGAGGGGAATTGTTTTGTTTTGCATGTTGGAGTCAAGGCCACCAGCCGCAGAGAATAGCAATCCATCAACACTGTGTCAAACAGCCCCCACATTCAATTTGATCATTTTCTATTCACTTTTCACAATTTCTTCTCCACAACATACTGTGTGAGGATGTCGGGCAGAAGAATACTGTTCATCCTAACCTTGGATAAGATCTGATTCTGAAACAGAGTAAAGTGATAATCCTTCCATTGAATTGATCATGCCTCAATGACTGATCCATTAGCCACAACATCCACATGACATGTCAACAACAACAATGTTGTCAGCTATAGCAAATTCAGTACACAGTGGTTGATGTGATTGGATAAAAAGGAATGCAGCCCTTTACACGTGTGACCTTATATCAAACATATTTACATTTTCACAAGTCAGACGTGGTTTGCAGACACGTGTGAAGTTTCACATGTTATATAATTTTTTACGTTTTTCCCTTCACATGTTTTTCCCTCACTTCCAGCTACATCTAGTCTCCCATCCAGGGATTGACCAGGGCCAACCATGCACTCAGGCTCCTGAGTGGCGCAGCGGTGCTAGACGTGTCACTACAGACACCCTGGTTCGAATACAGGCTGTATCACAACCGCCCGTGATTGGAAGTCCCATAGGGTGGCGCACAATTGGCCCAGTGTGATCTGGGTTTGGCCGGTGTAGGCCATCATTGTAAATAACATTTTGTTCTTAACTGACATCCCTAGTTAAATAAAGGTTAATTTAAAAATAAATCAAATGGAGGCAATCCAGCAGAAGAACTGTAAACTCCTATGTTTCTCAGAGGCTGAACAAGAACATGGATAACATACATCTAGTTGTTTTTTCTATGCATTGGCAGGACAGAACGTCTGCGTTGGGTAAACTCAAAGGGGAGGTGTGTGTCTCTTGTTAACAACAGCTGTTGTGCGATCTGTGATATTAAGGAAGTCTCGGGTTTCTGCTCGCCTGAGTTAGAATACCAAATTTTTTAAAATATGTTTTTTGTTTTTTTAACCAGGCAAGTCAGTTAAGAACAAATTATTATTTTCAATGACGACCTAGGAACAGTGGGTTAACTGCTTGTTCAGGGGCAGAACGACAGATTTGTACCTTGTCAGCTCGGGGGTTTGAACTTGCAACCTTCCGGTTACTAGTCCAACGCTCTAACTACTAGGCTACCGAGGCTACCCTGCCGCCCCTATGATAAGCTATAGACCAAACTATTTACAAAGAGACTTTTCAGCTATATTTTTTTATAGTTGTCTATTTACCATCACAAACCGATACTGGCACTAAGACAGCACTCAATGAGCTGTATAGGGCCATAAGCAGACAAGAAAATGAAATGCTCATGCAGAGGCATCACTCCTAGTTGCAGGTGATTTTAATGCAGGGAAATTAAAATCAGTTTGCCTAATTTCTACCAGCATGTCTCCTGTGCAACTAGAGGTGAAAATATCACCTTTACTCCACACACAGAAGGGCATACAAAGCTCTCCCTCATCCTCCATTTGGGAAATCTGACTCTAACGCTATCCTCCTGATTCCAGTACCAGTGATGCGCTCAATATGGAAGTAGTCCAATGAAGCAGATGCTAAGCTACAGGACTGTTTCGCTAGAACAGACTGGAATATGCTCTGGGATTCATCCGATAGCATTGAGGAGTCACTGGCTCCAAGTGCATCGACGACGTTGTCACCACATTGACCGTACGTCCGTACATATCCAAACCAGAAGCCATGGATTACAGGCAACAACTGCACTGAGTTAAAGGCTTGAGCTGCCGCTTTAAAGGATGAGACACTAATCCGAACGCGTATAAGAAATCTCGCTACGCCCTCCGAAGAACCATCAAACGGACAAAGCATCAATACAGGACTAAGATCGACTCCTACTAAATCGGCTCCAATGGGAGAAAAAAACTGCTTGGTTATAACACTATAGATTCAGAGAGAAGAGAAAGGGGTTTTGGAAGGAAGACTAAGGAACATGGGTCTCTATTGGACCTGGGAAGCTATTCTCAAGTAAATACATATGCCACTAACGATCGCTCATTCAGAAAATAATGTATCGTATTTACGTGACGCTGGCTTCAATAGTTGAGCTGGTGATGTGAGGCGCTGGTTTGCCCAGTCGATGTCACCATTTTCCTTTGTAGATTCTTCCGCGTTGTCATGTGAGAGGTTCACGTGGTCTGAAATGTTCATCTCCCTGTTGAGATTCTTCCGGTTCGGTCAGTGTTCTCGTACTAGATTTGCTACCTTTCCAGCTGCAGTCTGTTAGGCTGTCATCTAGGACTCACTTCTTCTTGAGTGATCAATAGTTCACAGTTCATACCATTTCACATGTGGAGTAAGCACTCTCGTTTCCTGGCCTGTAGAGTTGAAATTAGCCCTTTTCAAAGTGGAGGACTAGTCCTCCCGTTATTTGGAACTGAGTTGATTTTTCGTCACGAGTAGAAAAGGGGTTGGTTCATCATTTCTAACCAATATCTATTCACTTGGGCGTTGCTACTGACTTAGTTAAACTTGACATTGGAGGCCAATTCTTTCATTTTAAAGGTTAACATCACATTACATCATTTCGCAAATAGTTTAATCTTTACTCATTAATTTTATACAAGAATTAGATGCAAGCCTCACAACTGAGGAACCTATGTAAACAGAGTTAGGGTAATGTGGCTGTATTGTCTTTCATGAGGTCACAAACATGAAACAAAACAGACCAGGTCATAGCTGGCTTCTCCACCGAACGTTTACACATTCTCCAAAATAGGAATATTGTTCAATTCTCAAGTAGAATTTGTCGGGAAAGTTCCTTTGTTCTACTGTGACCCTCTCTCTCTCATACAGCATGGTTAGGGAGACAAGAGTCTCTGCCACCCCTCTCCTAACAGGAGAGGGAGGATTGTTCACATTTCTGCTAGCCAATTCACTGAAAGGGCTAGCGTCATGACACCGGCCAAACCCGAACGATGCTGGGCCAATTGTGCGTCTCCCTATGGGACTCCCAATCATGGCCGGTTGTGATACAGCCTGCATATCGCCCCAACAGATCCACGGATGATGTAATCGCCATTGCACTGCACACTGCCCTTTCCCATCTGGACAAAAGGATGACCTATGTAAGAATGCTGTTCATTGACTACAGCTTAGCCTTCAACACCATAGTTCCTTCCAAGCTCATCACTAAGCTCGGGGCCCTGAGTCTGAACCCCGCCCTGTGCAACTGGGTCCTGGACCTCCAGACGGGTCAACCTCAGGTGGTGAAGGTAGGCAACAACACTTCCACTATACTGATGCTCATCATGAGGGCCGCACAAGGGTGTGTGCTTAGTTCCCTCGTGTACTCCCTGTTCGCCCATGACTGTGTGGCCATGCACGTCTCCAACTTAATCATCAAGTTTGCAGATGACACAACAGTGGTAGCCCTGATCACCGATGACGATGAGAGGAGGTCAGAGATGTGGCAGTGTGGTGCCAGGAGAACAACCTCTCCCACAACTTCAGCAAGAGAAATAAAATGATTGTGGGGAACAGGAAATGAAGGGCCGAGCATGCCCCCATTCACATCAACAGGGTTGTAGGGGAGCGGGTCAAGAGCTTCAAGTTCCTCGGTGTCCACACCACTAGCTATCTATCATGGTCCAAACACACCAAGACAATCGTGAAAAGGGCACAGCAACCCCTCTTTCCCCTCAGGAGGCTGAAAAGATCCTCAAAACATTATACAGCTGCACCATTGAGAGCATCTTGACTGGCTGCATCACCACTTGGTATGGCAGCCGCTTGACATTTGACCACAAAGCACAACAGAATGTAGTGCATGCGGCCCAGTACATCACTGGGGCTAAGCTCCCTGCCATCCATGACCTCTATACCAGGCGGTGTCCCTAAAACTGTCAAAGACTCCAGCTACCCAAGTCATAGACTGTTCTCTCTGCTACTGAACAGAAAGCGGTATCCATGCACAAAGTCTGGAACCAACAAGACCCTTTTAACAGCTTCTATCCCCAAAACT
The DNA here is from genome assembly GCF_002021735.2 of Oncorhynchus kisutch. Classification (NCBI taxonomy): domain Eukaryota; kingdom Metazoa; phylum Chordata; class Actinopteri; order Salmoniformes; family Salmonidae; genus Oncorhynchus; species Oncorhynchus kisutch. Next base: position 66,368,875 of record NC_034190.2, on the reverse strand, counting down.
ACTAAATAATTCATCTGTGTAGCTATTGGTGAACTATATAGCTATCTGCATTGACCTTTTTTGCACTAACTTTTATGACTCATCATACACTTCTTCTACTGTTTATTATCTCACTTTATTCCTAGTGATATGTACATACACTATATATACAAAAGTATGTGGACACGCCTTCAAATTAGTGGATTTGGCTATTTACACAACAGGATGACATGGAGAAGGGTACGAGTAATGGAGAATTGGAAACGCTGTATGGCTCACCAGCGTACTCTTAGCTACTGATGAGCCTGGTCTTTTAATGGACAGGTAGATATGTAATGGACCTGTAGTTTCACAATACAGACAGCTCTTGGCGCTCGGTCTGCGTAAACGTTCAGCAGGAGACAATCTAGCCCTGCCCAGTTGCATCGGCTCCGGAGAAGGCAAGTTGACAGCCCTCGTTGACTCCCAAGGGAACTCGGGTGACATCGGATTCTCTTTAACCACCTCTGATAATCCATGAAGGAAAATGTCGAACAGAGACTCCGGATTCCAGCCACTCTCGGCGGTCAAAGTGCGAAAATCCACTGCGTATTCTGCCACACTACTTGACTCTTGACACAGTAGAAGTAGCTTCCGAGCAGCCTCTCTCCTGGAAAACAGAGAATTGGATACCCTTCTAACCTCCGCAATGAACTCCACCAGACTGAGGCAAATGGTGGATTGTTGCTCCCACACCTCCGTAGCCTAGGCGAGTGCCCTCCCGGACATCAGCGTTATCAGTTACGCTATCTTTGAGCGATCCGGGGGTGAACGAAGAGGGCTGCAGCTCGAAGATGAGGGAGCATTGGGAGAGAAACGCCAGGCAGGTTCCTGGATCTCCAACGTAGCGTTCCGGAGGAGTTAAGCAGGGTTCTCTGGAAGCCGGGGTAGGCTAGGGAGAAGCGCCGCAGGTAGCAAGGTTACTGAGAGTCTGGGGGGTTACCGTAGTGACTTGCTGCCTATTAGATAGGCGGAATTGCTCCAGCAATGTATTGAAAGTGTAATCCTGGCGTTCCAGCCAAGGTCGGGAGTCCTATCATAAGGTTTTGAAGTAGCCCCTTATGTCTTCCAATGCTGGCTCCTTGGGAGTTGCGAAGCTGGTCTAAGTCTGCTGGGTCAGTCATGGCCAGTTCGTACAATCACACCTTAGGATAATACTCAGATGCAGACACAAGAGGCGGATAGTTTGATTCTCAGAATATTTAAAATAACAAAAGTGGCAGGCAGAACGGTTATAACCAGGAAGACTAGAAAACAAAAATTTGAGAACAGGAGAAACGGGAAACATGCTGGTAAGACCTGACAAAACAAGACAAACTGGCAACAGACAAACAGAAAACACAGGTATAAATGCACAGGGGACAATGGGGGAAAATGGGAAATACTTGGTGGGGGTGGAGACAAGCACAAGACAGGTCAAAAAGATCAGGGTATGACACTAGGGCTTTTTTTCATGGTCTCGCAGCCAGCCGCGACTGGGAGACCCATGAGGCGGCACACAATTGTCCCAGCGTCGTCCAGGATGTCCTTGTCCAATCGCACTCTAGTGACTCCTGTGGCTGGCCAGGCACATGCACGCTGACTTCGGTTGCCAGCTGGACGATGTTTCCTCCGAGACATTGGTGTGACTGGCCTCTGGGATAGGTGAGCAGTGTGTCAAGAAGAAGTGCAGCTTGGCGATGTCGTGGCTCTCGACCTTCGCCTCTCCCAAGTCCGTATGGGAGCTGCAGCAATGAGACAAGACTGAACTAACAATTCAATATAACAAAATTGTGGAGAAAAAAGGGTAAAAAGTACAAATAAATAAATAAAGAATAGAATAATGGTTTGCCGAAATTGGTGTGGAGGAACTTGACTGGCCTGCACAGAGCCCTGACCTCAACCCCATCAAACACCTTTGGGATGAATTGGAACGTCGACTTTGAGCCAGGCCTAATCTTCTGTGGCGCAATGGATGTCTCCGCAGCAATGTTTCAACATCTATTGGAAAGCCTTCCCAGAAGAGTGGAGGCTGTTATAGCAGCAAAGGGGGGACCAACTCCATATTTAATGACCATGATTCTGGAATGAGATGTTTGACAAGCAGGAATCCACATACTTTTGGTCTACCTCAATTATCTCGTACCCCTGCACATCGACTCGGTACTGGTACCCATGTATATATTCAAGTTATTGTTAGTCATTGTGTATTTATTATATTACTTCTATTATTATGTTTTACTTTTCTACTATTTCTGTAAATTGTTGGGAAGTGCCCGTAAGTAAGCATTTCACTGTCAATTTATTTATTTATTTTTTCGATTTGGGATGCAGAGTACTATGTTGCTGGAATGAATGTGCAAGCGAAGTCCAGGGTAACATAACCAACGATGTGGAAAATTGCAGGAAGTGGGAGGCGTTTCATTTATTTGTGTTATTGTAACATATACCCTAAGAATCGGGAATAAATAAATAATAATAATAAATAATAATAAATAACGGAACATGGAACAAAACAAGAAACACAAGTAGCGTACAGACATGAAACACAGGAACAGAGTCAATAACGCCTGGGGAAAGAACCAAAGGTATTGACAGATATTGGGGAGGTAATCAGGAAGGTGATGGAGTCCAGGTGAGTCTCATGAGGCGCAGGTGCGCGTAACGATGGTGGCAGGTGTGCTTAACAATGAGTAAACTTTCGGCGTTGAGCGCCGGAGAGCGGCAGTGGGAGTAGACGTGACGGTTATCGTTAAATAAAATCACTGAAAAGTCCGTTTACAATTAATTTGCTCTCACATAAAAAATTATTTAGTTTTTCTATCAATACTTTTGAGTCTGTTTTGCTTTCAATTTAATTCAAATGTAATTTTCACATGTGAAAGTGAGATTTTCACATGTAGTTTTCTAACATGTGAATCTGCAAATTTCACGTGATTGATTTTCTGGTCACACATTATTTGGATAGTCCGGATAGTCCATACTATCAACAAACTATCTGTTGTTAAGCAACTACTTACTACGGTTATGGTTAGGGTTAGGTTTTGAATAAGGGTTAGGATAACGGTTAAAGTTAAGGCTAGGACTAGGGTTAGGAAGTAGATATGAAGTTGAAGTGTTACTGATAGTCAGTAGAGCATCTACAGATGGACAATCCAAATAAAGTGTTACCGAGTTTCCTTACATGTGATTGAATTTCACGTGAACTTGCATATCCACATGTGAAAGTGATATTTTCACATGTGGAGTTGTTTTACATGTGAAAATGCAAATGTAATTTTCACATGTGAAAACACAATTCCACATGTGAAAGTGGGATTTTCACATTTGGAATATTCTTACACGTGAAACGTGAAATGTGATTTTCACATGTGAATGTTTTTCTGATTTGAAAATGCAATTCCACGTGTGAGTTAGATTTTCACGTGAACATTTTTACATGTGAAACTGCACATCCGAATTTCACGTGAAAGTTTTTAACATATGAAGCCAAAAATGTCACATGTGAAACTGCAATTCAAATATGAGTTGAAAACATGTTATTCTCTTCACATGTGAAAAGGTGGTGTTAATGTTAACATGTGAACTATGGTTTCATATGTGAAAATGCCATTTTTATATGTAAAACTGCAAACTTTTTTTTGTAAGGGAGGATATGCTGTATGAATGATTTACACGTACACCATGTTCATTTGAATATCTGATAAACTGCTACTAAAGTGGCATATTAACCGTGATACCTTTCACACCACCTGACCAGTTGATGCGAGTTTCTGAGTAACATTAATTTATCATTATACCAGCATCAGCTCTAAATCAAATCAAATTATGTTTGTTACATGCTTCATAAACAACAGGTGTAGACTTACTTATGGGCCCTTCCCCCCCAAAAAACGAAAGAACAATTAGAAATAGTAGAACATTTAAAAATAATAACACAAATAATAAATAGAAACATTATAGCACAAGGAATAAATACACCATGAGTAACGATAAATTGTCTATACACACTGGGTATCAGCACAGACTCGATGTGCAGGTGTACGAGGTAATTGAGGTGGATATGTACATATAGGTAGTAATAAAGTGACTAGGCAATGGGACAGATAATAAACAGTAACAGCAGCGTATGTGAGTCAAAAAAGGGTCAAAACAGATATTCCGAGTAGCTATTGGTTAACTATTTAATTAACTATTCAACAGCCTTTCAGCTTGGGGTAAAAGCTGTTCAGGGTCCTATTGGTTAACTATTTAACTAACTATTCAACAGCCTTTCAGCTTGGGGTAAAAGCTGTTCAGGGTCCTATTGGTTAACTATTTAACTAACTATTCAACAGCCTTTCAGCTTGGGGTAAAAGCTGTTCAGGGTCCTATTGGTTCCAGACTTGGGGCATAGGTACCACTTGCCATGCGGTAGCAGAGAGAACAGTCTCTGACTTGGATGGCTGGAGTCTTTGACAATTTTTAGGGCCTTCCTCTGACCACCTGGCATAGAGCTCGGCCCCAGTGATGTACTGGGCCGTATACACTACCCTCTGTAGTGCCTTGCAGTTGCCAAGCAGTTGCCAAGCAGTTGCCATACAGTTGCCATACCAAGTGGTGGTGCAGCCAGTCAACATGCTCTCAATGGTGCAGCTGTAGAATGTTTTGAGGATCTGAGGGCCCATGCCAAATATTTTCAGCCTCCTGAGGGGGAAGAGGCGTTGTTGTGCCCTCTTCATGACTGTGTTTATGTGTGTGAACCATGATAGTTCCAGAGTGATGTGGACACCGAGGAATTTTGAAGCTGTCGACATGCTCCACTACAGCCCTGTCGTTGTGGATGGGGGCGTGTTTGGCCCTCCATTTCCTGTTGTCCACGATCAGCTCCTTGGTCTTACTGATGTTGAGGGAGAGGTTGTTGTCTTGGCACCACACTGCCAGGTCTCTGACCTCCTCCCTGTAGGCTGTCTCATCATCATCAGTGATCAGGCATACCACCGCCATGTCATCTGCACCACACTGCCAGGTCTCTGACCTCCTCCCTGTAGGCTGTCTCATCATCATCAGTGATCAGGCCTACCACTGCCATGTCATCTGCACCACACTGCCAGGTCTCTGACCTCCTCCTTGTAGGCTGTCTCATCATCATCAGTGATCAGGCCTACCACCGCCGTGTCATCTGCAAACTTAATGACGGTGTTGAAGTCCTGCGCGGCGATGCAGTCTTGGGTGAATAGAGAGTATAGGAGGAGACTAAGCACGCACCCCTGAGGAGCCCCTGTGTTGAGGTTGAGTGTGGCAGATGTGTTGTTGCCTCACCACCTGGGGGTAGTGCTAATCAGTATTCCAATTTTAGTGTTGTTTGTCTGGTGTTTATCTCAGTGAGAAGTCAGGACCCTTAGGCCTTCCTCAAAAAAGACCCCCCCAATCAGATTCTGTTTGGGATATAAAAAAAATACAGAATTTGGGATTTTCTTATGTATTTTTAAATCTGCTGTGTGTTTTCTTGCCCTTGTCCTTATCCTGCCTAGCCCTTGCAAAAAAAGGTGTTAAGCTATTTAACCCTAATCCCCAACCCTAACCTAGCTTCATGTCCAGACCCCGGCTCAACCCCAACCATTGCCATAACCCTAACCCTCGCTTCATGTCCACATGACGGTTCAACCCTAACCCTAACCCTTACCTTAATCCTAACCCTAGCTTCATGTCCAGACCACGGTTAAACACTAACCCTAGACATAACTCTAACCCTTACCCTTTTTTTATTTGTACTTTTATTTAACTAGGCAAGTCAATTAAGAACAAATTCTTATTTACAATGGCACCCTACAAAAAAGGCCTCCTGCGGGGATGGGGGCTGGGATTGAAAATGAAATAAATATAGGACAAAACACATCACGACAAGAGAGACACCACAACACTACATAAAGAGAGACCTAAAACAACAACATAGCATGGCAGCAACACGTGACAACACAGCATGGTAGCAACACAACATGACAACAACATGTTAGCAGCACAACATGGTAGCAGCACAAGACATGGTACAAATATTATTGGGCACAGAAAACAGCACAAAGGGCAAGAAGGTAGAGACAACAATACATCACACGAAGCAGCCACAACTGTAAGTAAGAGCGTCCATGATTGAGTCTTTGAATGAAGAGATGGAGATACAACTGTCCAGTGTGGGTGTTTTTTGCAGCTCCCTCCAGTCACTAGCTGCAGCATACTGAAAAAAGGAGCAACCTATGAATGTGTGTGCTTTGGGTACCTTTAACAGAATGTGACTGGCGTTATGTTGCGTTATGCTAATTAGTGTCAGTCGATGATTACGCTCCCGGATCCAGGATGGGTAGTATTGGATCCGTCCCTTTTTTCAATTTTCACCTAAATGTCATATGTCATACCCAAATCTAACTGCCTGTAGCTCATGACCTGAAGCAAGGATATGCATATTCTTGATACCATTTGAAAGGAAACACTTTGAAGTTTGTGGAAATGTTAAATTAATGTAGGATAATATAACACATGAGTTTAAAAAAAATGGTACCATCATCTTTGAAATGCAAGAGAAAGGCCCTACTGTATTATGCCAAGTTCATAACTGTGCACTCTCCTCAAACAATAGCATGGTATTATTTTACTGTAATAGCTACTGTAAAGTGGACAGTGCAGTTTGATTAACACGAAATTCAGCTTTCTGCCAATATCAGATATGTCTATGTCCTGAAAAATGTTTTTGTTACTTACAACCTCATGCTAATCACATTAGCCTACGTTAGCTCAACCGTCCCGTGGGGGACCCACCGATCCTGTAGAGGTTTTAACAACTTGGGGCTAGCCATTGTAAGTTCAGAGTCACTCGCCCCAACAGAGCGGAGAGGGGTGGGGTACCTGTAACAGACAGGGGGAGACAGACCAGGGTAGACGGTGAACAGATCGCCAGGTGGAATCCAAGCAGCAGTGCAGCAGGCTACGGGAGTAGGTGTCACACCCACTTGGGAGAAGCTTTTTTCGGGAGGCAGATTCCTTGTAGAATATCCCAGCTAGCTAGATTAACGTAGCTATCAAGTCTCTGTCCACCATTTTTTCCCACATGGAAAAGGAGGTCATTAGTTGGCTATATCTCTTCAGTTTTGACAAATGGTCCTTTACGACATCCAAACAAAGTTGTCCTGTGGCTGTTGTATTTTGGAGATTGTGAGGAGTATATATTCTGATGTGATCAAAGCCACAATATTGTTTCTTATTGAGGTCATTTACAATTGAAGTGTCATTGCTGCATATCAGTTCAAAATAGAGATGAATCCAGGGGGTACTGTATTGTAACGACCTCTGCACCAATGGGGGGGGGGGGCTTCAAAGACCTCTGCATTTGGGTGGGAGAGGCTGTGAAACTCTCCTGCCATTGTTGGGCTCAAGGGCTTTGACATCTCTCACTTCACACCTCAGTGCTAATCGAAGTTGCAGCCAGATCTGTGCTATCCTTAACTTAGCATTCTGTCCTTATAAAGTAAAATATATCATTGTAATGTATTTTTCTTCTTGGCTTTAAAACTAGCTTCAGACTAACATTACTCACTCAGTTCCAGGTTGGATGGTATTTTCAGGGTTCTTGTGCTTCTTTTAGTGGTTGTTCGTTTGCCGGAGCATTTGCTGTATAGACCTTGGAAATAAGAATCTTTGGTAGTAGGAATCCTTCAAAGTAATTTTGTCCAAAATCAGGTTGTAGGTTTAGAGGTTTGATTTGGAGTGAAGGTTATGTTGTACCCTAATCCTAGCTTCATGTCCACATCCTGGTTCAACCCTAACCCTAGCTTCATGTCCACATCCTGGTTCAATCCTAACCCTAGCTTCATGTCCACATCCTGGTTCAACCCTAACCCGAGCATCATGTCCACATCCCAGTTCAACCCTAACCCTAGAAATATATATTTTGTATTTATTTAACCAGGCAAGTCAGTTAAGGACAGATTATAATTTACAATGAAGGCCTACCCCGGCCAAACCCGGATGGCGCTGGGCCACTTGGGCACCCAATAACACTAACGCTTACATAAACATGAATGACTTGTCAATAAGGGAAACTATATGTCCAGTACACCTACAGTATTTCTGCAGGATGATCCCTTACTGAGTTGTTACCCTTCATTCTTACTTATTTCAAATGCCCGACAGGGATTTTCAATTCATTATCATGACTTAAACCTCATTAGCTAGTAAAATAGCATCTTGAATTCCTAATTGGGTCCAAGGGGGAGAGTTGGTATTATAAATAAGCAAGGTAATTAATACTGTGAGTATCAGGCTCTATTGCAGATTTGAGCTTCTTATGCCTCTAATACCTCCTTGGTTTGCCACAAATCACTTTGCATATTTAAACCACAGATCCAATTACAGCAGGTTCAGAGTTGGTGATAAGCATGCAGCATGCCGATGTCATGACGTTGGCCTCTTTGGGTATAGCAATCCCATCCCCCTCTCCCTGCCTCCTTCCACCTCACAGAACATGAGGTACGAACAAATTTCATGTTCCAGAGAAAGTGTAAAAGATCGGTGAAGAATCCAGCTACGAACTGGCCCGTTTGTCACAACTTGGGAAGCTCATGGGAGACGGTGTGGCCACATTACCATAACGCTGTTTATATAATAGCCCCAGATATAAGGTTTACATCTAATTGTTGTATAAGATGAATGAGTGAGTATGATACTGTTTACACAATTTTACAATGTGATTTTGGACTGTTTAATGAAGGAAAAGTCAAAAGGAGAATTGGATTTGAACTAAATCAGAGGCCGCCTTGAGCCCAGTTAGGGTCAGACATCCTGGGACAGCCCTTTTCTGCCATTCTGAATAAAACCCAATTTGGAGAAATTATCACCAGACCATGTTTCTCTCAATCACGGGAGTACAAAGGTTGTAGACCATTGCTGAATCTTTTAACCATACCACGTGGTTAAACTCTTAGACTATCGATACCGACAGAATGAGAACAAGTCTTTGATATGAATTACTAGTCTGCAGCTAGGAATTCGGTATCATTGAACGCGAAGAACGACAACCTCCGAAACGTTCATTCTATAACGAATGTCACTCTGAACAATCCCCTCTAACCACAGCCGAGAGAGAGAGGGAGAGAGACGGACAATTCTACAAAAGACACTAACTTTTCACCAGCAATCAAGACGACACACTGAGCGTAAATATATATATTGATTGCAATTGTTCCCGAATGAGTGAGCGTTCATGTGTAGGATTAGCATTTCAATTGTTATAATTATTAACTCTGTAGTGACTTCTTAGTTGACCCCCACTTCCCTTTTGTCTAACAAGCCGCCATGCCGGTTTAGCCCACTAGGGCACATTCTCCTATCATTACATTTACCTTGTTTGTTTGTTTGTTTATGCATTTCTGTGAATTACTTAGTTAGTAATAAATAAATGATTTAAGACAATTGATGTATGGATGACTCATAGTGAAGACTGGGTTCGTGCAGATAACCGTTTGGAATGAGACTAACGTGAGGTAAAGAAAATAATTCATTAATTTGAAGACTAATTGATCAGATATTAATATCTGAAAAGTTATTTTAGGAAATGATAACTTTGTAATCTGAATATTTTTCCTTGGTGCCCCGACTTCCTAGTTAATTAGCTACGTGATTAATCAGTTGATCGCATAGTAACTAATTACAGAGAATCTTTGATAAAAACTACCAGCCTTCAGTTAATGATAGTAAAGACACGACACCGAGGTAGAGTGGTGTGGTATGATAGAAATGACTGCTCTGTTGCAATAATGAGAACCCTATCATTGGATGAGTGATGGAGTTAGGCTGGAGAGCATCAATTGGGGCAGAGAATGAGTAGTGTGTGTTGTTCTCACATGGGACATGTGATAAGAAAACACCTACACAATGTTTATAGAGATGATGACTGGTGTACTGTCCCCTCACAGTAACCAAGTGGTATACTAATAGCAAGCATAAAGAGTGCAAATATTGTACTTTCATACAATAGGCTGCATACGTCACCAACACCCACACATCTTGTCTATTCACAATGCACAATAAAGATCATTGAAAGTGATTATTACCTAAAACATCTCTGCCGAACACCCGCATATTGGATTAGTAATTAACCATTTCCTTCAACTCCCAATACCAGCCCTGTCACCCTGCAAAACTTAGGTAAATCATTACTACCCAACCCAGGAGAGTACATGTCTTATTGTATGACAGGTCATTTAAGCATTCTATTGTGCTGTACATTATTTACACAGAGCAAATGTTGCAGAAGAGTGCATTTACGGGGCAGCCAGACACACTCGTACCCTGTACCAGACTACTGCAGCTTCCGTCCGTTCAACCCTGAGAGGAGAGGACCTACACTCAAACTAAAAAAGTGATATCTAGAACCTAAAATGGTTCTTCGACTGTGCCTATAAATCAAATCAAATTTATTTATATAGCCCTTCGTACATCAGCTGATATCTCAAAGTGCTGTACAGAAACCCAGCCTAAAACCCCAAACAGCAAGCAATGCAGGTGTAGAAGCACGGTGGCTAGGAAAAACTCCCTAGAAAGGCCAATACCTAGGAAGAAACCTAGAGAGGAACCAGGCTATGTGGGGTGGCCAGTCCTCTTCTGGCTGTGCCGGGTGGAGATTATAACAGAACATGGCCAAGATGTTCAAATGTTCATAAATGACCAGCATGGTCGAATAATAATAAGGCAGAACAGTTGAAACTGGAGCAGCAGCACAGTCAGGTGGAAGTTGAAACTGGAGCAGCAGCATGGCCAGGTGGACTGGGGACAGCAAGGAGTCATCATGTCAGATAGTCCTGGGGCATGGTCCTAGGGCTCAGGTCAGTTGAAACTGGAACAGCAGCATGGCCAGGTGGACTGGGGACAGCAAGGAGTCATCATGTCAGGTAGTCCTGGGGCATGGTCCTAGGGCTCAGGTCCTCCGAGAGAGAGAAAGAAAGAGAGAAGGAGAGAATTAGAGAACGCACACTTAGATTCACACAGGACACCGAATAGGACAGGAGAAGTACTCCAGATATAACAAACTGACCCCAGCCCCCCGACACATAAACTACTGCAGCATAAATACTGGAGGCTGAGACAGGAGGGGTCAGGAGACACTGTGGCCCCATCCGAGGACACCCCCGGACAGGGCCAAACAGGAAGGATATAACCCCACCCACTTTGCCAAAGCACAGCCCCCACACCACTAGAGGGATATCTTCAACCACCAACTTACCATCCTGAGACAAGGCTGAGTATAGCCCACAAAGATCTCCGCCACGGCACAACCCAAGGGGGGGGCGCCAACCCAGACAGGATGACCACAACAGTGAATCAACCCACTCAGGTGACGCACCCCCTCCAGGGACGGCATGAGAGAGCCCCAGCAAGCCAGTGACTCAGCCCCTGTAATAGGGTTAGAGGCAGAGAATCCCGGTGGAAAGAGGGGAACCGGCCAGGCAGAGACAGCAAGGGCGGTTCGTTGCTCCAGAGCCTTTCCGTTCACCTTCCCACTCCTGGGCCAGACTACACTCAATCATATGACCCACTGAAGAGATGAGTCTTCAGTAAAGACTTAAAGGTTGAGACCGAGTTTGCGTCTCTGACATGGGTAGGCAGACCGTTCCATAAAAATGGAGCTCTATAGGAGAAAGCCCTGCCTCCAGCTGTTTGCTTAGAAATTCTAGGGACAATTAGGAGGCCTGCGTCTTGTGACCGTAGCGTACGTGTAGGTATGTACGGCAGGACCAAATCAGAGAGATAGGTAGGAGCAAGCCCATGTAATGCTTTGTAGGTTAGCAGTAAAACCTTGAAATCAGCCCTTGCTTTGACAGGAAGCCAGTGTAGAGAGGCTAGCACTGGAGTAATATGATCACATTTTTTGGTTCTAGTCAGGATTCTAGCAGCCGTATTTAGCACTAACTGAAGTTTATTTAGTGCTTTATCCGGGTAGCCGGAAAATAGAGCATTGCAGTAGTCTAACCTAGAAGTAACAAAAGCATGGATAAATTTTTCTGCATCATTTTTGGACAGAAAGTTTCTGATTTTTGCAATGTTACGTAGATGGAAAAAAGCTGTCCTCGAAATGGTCTTGATATGTTCTTCAAAAGAGAGATCAGGGTCCAGAGTAACGCCGAGGTCCTTCACAGTTTTATTTGAGACGACTGTACAACCATTAAGATTAATTGTCAGATTCAACAGAAGATCTCTTTGTTTCTTGGGACCTAGAACAAGCATCTCTGTTTTGTCCGAGTTTAATAGTAGAAAGTTTGCAGCCATCCACTTCCTTATGTCTGAAACACATGCTTCTAGCGAGGGCAATTTTGGGGCTTCACCATGTTTCATTGAAATGTACAGCTGTGTGTCATCCGCATAGCAGTGAAAGTTTACATTATGTTTTCGAATAACATCCCCAAGAGGTAAAATATATAGTGAAAACAATAGTGGTCCTAAAACGGAACCTTGAGGAACACCGAAATTTACAGTTGATTTGTCAGAGGACAAACCATTCACAGAGACAAACTGATATCTTTCCGACAGATAAGATCTAAACCAGGCCAGAACATGTCCGTGTAGACCAATTTGGGTTTCCAATCTCTCCAAAAGAATGTGGTGATCGATGGTATCAAAAGCAGCACTAAGGTCTAGGAGCACGAGGACAGATGCAGAGCCTCGGTCCGATGCCATTAAAATGTCATTTACCACCTTCACAAGTGCCGTCTCAGTGCTATGATGGGGTCTAAAACCAGACTGAAGCATTTCGTATATACATTGTTTGTCTTCAGGAAGGCAGTGAGTTGCTGCGCAACAGCCTTCTCTAAAATTTTTGAGAGGAATGGAAGATTCGATATAGGCCGATAGTTTTTTATATTTTCTGGGTCAAGGTTTGGCTTTTTCAAGAGAGGCTTTATTACTGCCACTTTTAGTGAGTTTGGTACACATCCAGTGGATAGAGAGCCGTTTATTATGTTCAACATAGGAGGGCCAAGCACAGGAAGCAGCTCTTTCAGTAGTTTAGTTGGAATAGGGTCCAGTATGCAGCTTGAAGGTTTAGAGGCCATGATTATTTTCATCATTGTGTCAAGAGATATAGTACTAAAACACTTGAGCGTCTCTCTTGATCCTAGGTCCTGGCAGAGTTGTGCAGACTCAGGACAACTGAGGTTTGGAGGAATACGCAGGTTTAAAGAGGAGTCCGTAATTTGCTTTCTAATAATCATAATCTTTTCCTCAAAGAAGTTCATGAATTTATCACTGCTAAAGTGAAAGTCATCCTCTCTTGGGGAATACTGCTTTTTAGTTAGCTTTGCGACAGTATTAAAAAGGAATTTCGGATTGTTCTTATTTTCCTCAATTAAGTTAGAAAAATAGGATGATCGAGCAGCAGTAAGGGCTCTACGGTACTGCACGGTACCGTCCTTCCAAGCTAGTCGGAAGACTTCCAGTTTGGTGTGGCGCCATTTCCGTTCCAATTTTCTGGAAGCTTGCTTCAGAGCTCGGGTATTTTCTGTGTACCAGGGAGCTAGTTTCTTATGAGACATTTTTTTTGTTTTTAGGGGTGCAACTGCATCTAGGGTATTGCGCAAGGTTAAATTGAGATCCTCAGTTAGGTGGTTAACTGATTTTTGTCCTCTGGCGTCCTTGGGTAGGCAGAGGGAGTCTGGAAGGGCATCAAGGAATCTTTGTGTTGTCTGTGAATTTATAGCACGACTTTTGATGTTCCTTGGTTGGGGTCTAAGCAGATTATTTGTTGCAATTGCAAACGTAATAAAATGGTGGTCCGATAGTCCAGGATTATGAGGAAAAACATTAAGATCCACCACATTTATTCCATGGGACAAAACTAGGTCCAGCGTATGACTGTGACAGTGAGTGGGTCCAGAGAGATGTTGGACAAAACCCACTGAGTCGATGATGGCTCCGAAAGCCTTTTGGAGTGGGTCTGTGGACTTTTCCATGTGAATATTAAAGTCACCAAAGATTAGAATATTATCTGCTATGACTACAAGGTCCGATAGGAATTCAGGGAACTCAGTGAGAAACGCTGTATATGGCCCAGGAGGCCTGTAAACAGTAGCTATAAAAAGTGATTGAGTAGGCTGCATAGATTTCATGACTAGAAGCTCAAAAGACGAAAATGTCATTTTTTTTTTTGTAAATTTAAATTTGCTATCGTAAATGTTAGCAACACCTCCGCCTTTGCGGGATGCACGGGGGATATGGTCACTAGTGTAGCCAGGAGGTGAGACCTCATTTAAAACAGTAAATTCATCAGGCTTAAGCCATGTTTCAGTCAGGCCAATCACATCAAGATTATGATCAGTGATTAGTTCATTGACTATAATTGCCTTTGAAGTAAGGGATCTAACATTAAGTAGCCCTATTTTGAGATGTGAGGTATCATGATCTCTTTCAGTAATGACAGGAATGGAGGTGGTCTTTATCCTAGTGAGATTGCTAAGGCGAACACCGCCATGTTTAGTTTTGCCCAACCTAGGTCGAGGCACAGACACGGTCTCAATGGTGATAGCTGAGCTGACTACACTGACTGTGCTAATGGCAGACTCCACTATGCTGGCAGGCTGGCTAACAGCCTGCTGCCTGGCCTGCACCCTATTTCATTGTGGAGCTAGAGGAGTTAGAGCCCTGTTAGAGCCCCTAGGAGAACCATTTGAAGAACTTGTTTGTGTTCAATGTAGAATCCTTTCCATAGGTGGTTCTACATGGAACCCAAAAGGATTTCCCTGCAACCAAAAAGGGGAACAGACGAAGAACCCTTTTGGGACCTCTTTTTCTAAGATTGTAGCCACAGATACAAGCTCAGCAGCTTTCCACTGACAACTCTTTGAATAGTGCCCACCTTTCATCTTCCCTCTTTTTTTAAATGTCTTTTTTTAATGCAGACTGGAAGTGTTTCATCTGGGAAGGCTATATACTGATATTAAATACCTGGAAATGTAGAAGGCAGCGAGAGCTAGGGCAAGATGGATAGATAGGCAGACAAAGCATTGACATTACATTTTTGGAAAAATAATAAAGAAGAATAGAGACTCATGTTTTTTGTCCTATTTTTACCAAATGGAACGTTTCTGTTTCATTGCATGATTTCTGCTGTAGTTTGTTGTCACACCCAACAACACATATAGTATATCCATAGCAAAACGAAATCACCATGGGCATTTTGTCACATAAGGATCCTCCTCCTCAAGACTGAGAATATGATTTTATGCCCTTGATCAATACCAGTTTTACAGCAGCCTTTGCGTCCCTGTGTGACAGCTGTGGAGACAGGTTTTGAGGCTCAGATGCAAATAGAAAAACCCATTCCCTTTCTCTCTCTGGTTCCTCTCCTCGCTTTCTCTCTCTGATTCCTCCCTTTCTCTCTCCGGTTCCTCTCCTACCGTTCCCTCTCGGATTCCTCTCTCTGGTTCCTCTCCTCCCTTCCTCTCTGGTTCCTCCCCTCCCTTCCTCTCTGGATCCTCTCTCTGGTTCCTCTCCTCCCTTTCTCTCTCTGGTTCCTCTCCTCCCTTTCTTTCTCTGGATACTCTCCTCCCTTTCTCTCTAGTTCCCCTCCTTCCTCCCTCTCTGGTTCCTCTCCTCCCTTTCTCTCTGGTTCCTCTCCTCCCTTCCTCTCTGGTTCCTCTTCTCCCTTCCTATCTTGTTCCTCTCCTCCCTTCCTCTCTGGTTCTCTTCCTCCCTTCCTCTCTTGTTCCTCTCCTCCCTTCCTCTCTGGTTCTCCTCCTCCCTTCCTCTCTGGTTCCTCTCCTACATTCTTCTCTCTGGTTCCTCTCCTCCCTTTCTCTCTGGTTCCCCTCCTCCCTTCCTCTCTCTGGTTCCTCTCCTCCCTTTCTCTATCTAGTTCCTCTCCTCCCTTCCTTCCTGGTTCCTCTCCTCCCTTCCACTCTGGTTTCTCTCCTCCCTTCCACTCTGGTTCCTCTCCTCCCTTCCACTCTGGTTCCTCTCCTCCCTTCCACTCTGGTTCCTCTCCTCCCTTCCACTCTGGTTCTCCTCCTCCCTTCCTCTCTGGTTCCTCTCCTCCCTTCCTCTCTGGTTCCTCTCCTCCCTTCCACTCTGGTTTCTCTCCTCCCTTCCACTCTGGTTCCTCTCCCATCCACTCTGGTTCCTCTCCTCCCTTCCACTCTGGTTCCTCTCCTCCCTTCCACTCTGGTTCTCCTCCTCCCTTCCTCTCTGGTTCCTCTCCTCCCTTCCACTCTGGTTCCTCTCCTCCCTTCCACTCTGGTTCCTCTCCTCCCTTCCACTCGGGTTCCTCTCCACCCTACCACTCCGGTTCCACTCCTCCCTTCCACTCCGGTTCCTCTCCTCCCTTCCTCTCTGGTTCCTCTCCTCCTTTCCTATCTGGTTCCTCTCCTCCTTTCCTATCTGGTTCCTCTCCTCCCCACCTCTCTGGTTCCTCTGTTCCATGCTGTTTTCATGCATCTTTAACACATGGGGGTTAAAGATATGCTCAGGTGCAACGGGCCTCTGAGAATGGACAATACTTTATTGAAATGCAAAATAACTACTAAGAGGAGGGAGATGCTACTGCTGTTAAGTGACAGTGCTGCCAGTCATATATTTCATAAATGTCCTGGCTTATATTAATTTTCTCATGGGCCGTACTTTTTCTGAGTAGCAATTTATATATTTTTTCAGCCATGTGTAAATTGTGCATGCTATGAAAAAGTACTTTGCTAAATCCAATTCAGAGGGGGAGAGTAATTATTTCTTGTCTGGGAGGGTAAATGTAAACACACACACACACACACACACACACTTACACACCACACACACTCAAGAAGGGACTGTCAAATCCCGATTTAGCTTTCTTGATCAGTGAATTATTAGGACTTCTTAGTGCTTTTCAAAGCCATGTTATTTGCTCTAAGAGAGAAAAGTAAACATTGATCTTACATTGTTCATAACATTCAGCTATTCCGTTTTTGTTTTCTCTCCCATGACTCACACAATTCATCTAGATGTAATTTTGTCTTTTGAATTGCAAAATACAAACCTATAATTGGCATCATATCATGTTATCATCCGTTTTTATTTTTTGCAGAAACAAATTTGTCATGATTGGCACACAATTTATCATGCAACAGTTCTCTCCATCTTTTTCCCAAGCATTTGAGACCAGAATAATAACGGCCCTGCAAGGACTTTACTGTGTGGAAAAACCTAGTCTTTCAATTTGACACCATGCCGGCTTGTGTTTTGTGACTCTCACTGTCTTCCATCTGCATTAATTTGACATTCTCTAATCTGGTTGTCTCATTTCCTGCCAGTGACAGGGCTGTGGTAGCCTGCTGGCATGGACACAGAGAATGAACTGTGAGCGCGGCCTATTACAGGTCACCTTGAGCGAATCTTCTATTTAATGGTGAGAGGCTGGCTACTTCCATTCCAAACATGGGCTATGGTTTGCCAGAACTCGTGGAGATGTATGTGTATATGGGAAAGAACCATTCACAACGTAGTATGTGTGCATCCACAGAACCTCGGAAAAGAGCCATGTTACCTGCTAAATTGAGCGTCTAAGGCTTTCCAAGTGGATGCCAGTGTGAAACACAGCAAAGAGAGCACAGTACATTCAATCGCAGTTTCATATTTCGTTTTAGACTAGCACAGCGCACACACGCACACAGCACAGATTACTTGAGAGGGAAAGAGTGTACCCACTACCCATTGAGATAGAATACATGCGGTCAGATCCTCTAGAGACTACTTCACACGTGTTTATTACAGTAGACAGCAAGTCTTGGCATGCTTACGGCACATTTCTAGTGAGATGTAGAGAACATTTGCGTCTGAGCAATAGCAGCTTCATCACTGGTGAATAGCCATTTATTGGTCCCATATGGCCCCTGTTCACATCCATTAGGCACAGAGAATCTTAGATCCACGCAATTGTAGAATGTCAATGTTGTGTGTAATTGTCATACATGGGTTGACACTACAGTATCAGGGGTAATAAGTCCTAATTCCTCATTTCTACTGGCTTTCATCGCTTTCCAGACTCCAAAGAAACTGATTTACTCCTCTGTTACTCCTCAGAAACTGATTTACTCCTCTGTTACTCCTCAAACTGATTTACTCCTCTGTTACTCCTCAGAAACTGATTTACTCCTCTGTTACCCCTCAGAAACTGATAATATAACCTCAGCAAACTTGCAGGCGCTTTCAAAAGGTCAATGTCTCTAGCTAAATAAATGTGACCCAGACCTATCGGGTTGCAGGTTGTGTGGCACCTGTGTTCTGACAAACCCAATGTTTAGATTACTGTACAAGACAGGAAGAGGGCACTGGCAGAAACATGGCATGGTATGGCAACTAAAATAGTGCGTTACTAACAGAGCCCCTCCTGTTCCTGCCTGCATTACCCCTCCACCCCCTGGAACGACTGTCTCAGCACTATTCCTGTTCTATGCCAGTCAACACAATAGTGGGAGAAACAATAAGGAAAGAGATCAGGAACTGGCTCATGACCTGCTTAACATAATGTGCTTTTCAGGGAGAGATGGGATATTTTGTGCTTTTCAGAAAGCACACCATCCCACCCAACCTTTATACAATATCACAGCTTCCATGAGACACATAACTACACAAACACGCACACACAAGTTCTGAAGCCATTTGTCATTAGGGCAGCTGACTTTGTTCTCAGTGATTGATAATGGAAGAGGGAATGGAAATACAGAAAACAATTATATCCTGGCATGGCTCCAGCAGCCGTCACCTGATGAGACACTATTCATCTCCAGCCATGTTATTCTCCATCTCCCCCTGAGATATTCATGACGCAGAGATGTGGTCTCTGAGCATGCAGCGTGTGTGCGTAGAGATGGAGTCTCGGAGCATTAAGAGTGTGGCAGTCACAAACTGAGCCACACCGACTGAGCTTAAAGAACGCTCATCAGTTTCACATTACTTTTGTTTAAAGCCACCGAAAACACCTACCAGCTGGAAATAACCAAGCCTATTTGCATTTTTATTTGATTTTAATATATTCTTCAGAGGTGACGATTTCCAAATATAGAGTACATCCAGACTCAAACTTCTCCTGTTCTCGTTGCTGCTCCTCTCAACAAGCAACGTAAGCAACGAACAAAGTGGATTCTGTTGAGTAGTGTGGTTTTTAATGGATCAAAGGATTAATCTGGGTCTTGTCTTATGCAATTAAGAAGATGCATTAAAGAGAACAAACCCCTGTGGGCTGTTGTTGTTTTAGCTGATGGCCTACTGCTTCCACTGCTAAATAAAATCAGGATTATGATTGTGCAAACATGCCCCGTTGTCATACAGGTTCAGAGATAAAGTTTATGTCTCTCCTCAACTCCTGCCAAAGGCTGTTCTCAACCACCAGCCTTGAGTCACGAAAATCCCGCTGAAACCACACGGTATTATTGAGAAATCTGGTCAGACAGAGAGATTTGGGAAGCGAAGGTCTTTAATTTGTTTCCTCCCATTCAATTAAACTTAGTCAATTACCATTGTTTAATTATTCTATTACAATTATTTCTGCCAATTAAACCTCTAGGCTGTCTCCAACGGAGCTCCCAATCTCTATTGCTGTTATTTGCAGTCACTTCTCAGTCAAGCTAGGCTGAAACAACACTTCAGATAGCTGACAGGGTGATGTACAATGCACACTCTGAAAAACACAATGTTATGCAAAAAGGCCGTGTGTGGGTGAAGTATATGAAAAATCCTAATTAAACCCTAACACATAATGGTAACATTTGGCAGTCTCCACAATTCTTTCCATGTTGTATTGAAAATTTTTAAACTAAATCCTCTTACTATTGAGATGAGGTGGTGGAATGATTGACTCAGTCATTGGTAGAGGAGAATGGGCTGTGTGGTCTCCTTTCAATCAGGGGTCAGGAGGTCATCCAGGGTTCAGGAGAGGTCGTGTTAGATCATCTCTCCAGGCTTTAACATGATCGCTGAATTATAGCATGAAGCTGACACTGCCTCCTCTCCAACCTGAATTTAAACTCTTTTAAATGTCTATCTAGGTTTTGACTCTGAATATGGGTCTCACTTGAAATCTTATATGTTAGAAGACAAATCTACATTTCTATCTAGTTGGGAAAAAGTCCATTGGCTGTATTTGACTAATCTTTGGATATTGCACAGGGTAAGGTGATAGCATTATTATTCAACCCAGTCTCATGGGTTATCTGTTCCATGGTATTACTTTCATCAGCTGGTGATATCCACTGCTGCTCTGCAATTACATTCTCTAGTCGTAACACATTTTGAAAACGTAATGGCATATACGTTTCTCTCTAAAAACTCCACCAAATGGGGAACATTTCATATTTGCCTCCTGATTCACATATAAACTTTCCTTGTCTTTGGTCGACAGACAGGCCTAATTATTGGATTGGTCATACTTGTTGTGTTGTTAGTGTTAGTTGTAGGGGGGGGGGGGGGGCATCCTGATAGGGAGATGTTCCGTAGGCAGAATAAGACAGCCAGCCTGATGAGGGGGATGGTGGGGGACGGTGTCCTGTAGGCAAAGTGAACCAACCTCCTGATAATTACATGAAGGGACATTATTCAGACTAAGACGGAGGGAGGGCCCCTGGAGGCCTTCTCATCCTGATGATGTCTTTATCTAGTCTCTCACACAAGCTAGGGACCTCTGGGGCCTCACTCAATCAGTGCGCAAAACATACGACAGACATTACTCACATGTAATACACTTGTGATATCTTGCATAAAGAGATACCATCTACAGTATGTTGATATTGAGATAAAGCCTAGAACATACACAGGATTTTAACAGGCCAACAACGGGCCTACCAACATACAGTAGCTACATAAATCATTGTTGATTGTGCTAACTTTGCCATTGACTAACCTAAGAAGTTATTTTGAACAGTTTTTACTTATTTGCTTTTGTTTATCTTTTCCTAGAAGGAGGAACGTGTGAAGTGATTGCGGCTCACAGATGTTGTAATAAGAACAAGATTGAGGAGCGGTCCCAGACGGTCAAGTGTTCCTGCCTACCAGGGAAGGTGGCAGGGACCACCAGGAACAGACCCTCCTGTGTTGATGGTGAGTAGAGTAAGACTAGCATCCCAACCCCCATTGGTATTGCAGGTGCAAGGGAAGTGTGTGCCTTATCACTGATTGGACTCGCACACACAGATGCTTCTTATAGAACCAGTTCTTGAATATTTTTTTTATCAGGGTTGCATTAAAGTAGTACAATATAAAACTTGGATTGTATATAATGCTTCAGCCTTTCCCAATAGATCTGGGATGGCATTTCTCACAGCAGGTGGCCAGTAGAGACGGAGATGCACCATCCCTTTCTTTTGATTAGCTCACTGCAGAAGTATTAACCTGAGAGAATGTATAGAATGTATATAGAACACACACATTCATCAATGGCATACAGTACATTCCCTAGAGAAGTTGCAATGGTTCTTTGTGTATTATGCATCCTGTATTGATTCGTGCCAGGTCTAAGACAGAGCAGCCTAAGGAGTTGTTGTTTAATAGATGCACTATAAACTTTGTTCGATCAGACTCCTGGCAAAAAACCACGGTAACCCTCTTCACCGTAAGGAACAGGTCCAAGTGGAAAACCACTTAGACTAGGACAGCCAAGAACACTCAGACAAAACTTTTACTGAAGTTGTGGTCATACTCAACTACCTAATTTTGTACTGTGGAAATGTACTGTTGCTTTATGAATTGCATGTATTGTTTTTTTGACAGATGAGACACAATTTTAGCATCTCTAGTAAAGATCCAATAGAAGACAGTAGTAGCCTATATTACTGCCTATATACTGTATTGTATATTACTGCCTATACTGTCTCTATGCTGTGGGGCAGAGAGAAAATGCAAAAATTGTATACTCATTTTGCCATGTAGTGAAGCTACATTTTTGCAGTTTTAGAGCTAATCTCCTGCAATTCTGCACATTTTGCAATGACTTATACCATGTTAATGATCTCTGAGTGAAAGTGACAAAAAAATAGTACCCAGTCGGTATTCGGCTGTAATTAATATAGAAGCCGGTTTTGGAGGATATATTGGCAGGGGTGTTGTTTCATGTCAGGCTGGCAAACAATGCCAATATATCCTCCAAACACCAGCTTCAAGGGCATTATCACTTTTATACAGGTTCCCAACATATTCAAATAATGATTGACATATTTTCATTAAAAACGTTATTTGGATACTATTTCAGATATAGTCCCGACACAAATCTAAGGTTTCTACCCAGGTTCTTCACACTCAACAGTTTCCCATGTGTATCAAGAATGGTCCACCACCTAAGGGACATCTAGCCACTTTGACACAACTGTGGGAAGCATTTGGAGTCAACATGGGCCAGCTTTGCCCCAACATATTTAGTCTGTTCCGAGTGCCCACAGTTTTACATTTTTTGGGGTCACTTATGTCGCTTATGCCTGGGGACGGCCCTGACAGTAAGCATCACTTCTCACCTGCTTGTATGCTTCTTTAGATTCTAACCATTAGGAAATGTTTCCACAATTACTGAGCAGAGTACACAGACAGAGTGAGGGAATTTGAGGTCTCTTTTGTCTGTCAGGACTGACAGGGTATTTTTCTCTGTCAGACGTCCAAGATGTGTTGGACATTTACCCTGTATTTAAGGCAATTTTCTCTTTCCAGAGCAAGAATATGTCCTGCATTAGTTACAGCTATGCCCCCTCTTTCAATTAACATGTCTAGACGTCTGGCTTTCTCTTAGATTTGAAATGCATGTAAGAAATGCTTTACAGTGCCTTGCAAAAGTATTCATCCCCCTTGGCGTTTTTCCTATTTTGTTGCATTACAACCTGTAATTTAAATTGATTTTTATTTGGATTTCATTCCAAATTGGTGAAGTGAAATGAAAAGAAAAAAGTGAAACGGAAAAGTGGTTTGTGCGTATGTATTCACCCCCTTTGCTATGAAGCCCCTAAATAAGATCTGGTGTAGCCAAGTACCTTCTAAAGTCACATAATTAGTTAGATTGCACACAGGTGGACTTTATTTAAGTGTCACATGATCTGACACATAATCTCAGTATATATACACCTGTTCTGAAAGGCCCCAGAGTCTGCAACATAACTAAGCAAGGGGCACCACCAAACAAGCGGCAGCATGAAGACCAAGGAGCTCGCCAAACAGGTCCGGGACAAAGTGTGGAGAAATACAGATCAGGTTTGGGTTATAAGAAAATATCAGAAACCTTGAACATCCCACAGAGCACCATTAAATCCATTATTAAAAAATTGAAAGAATATGGCACCACAACAAACCGGCCAAGAGAGGGCCACCCACCAAAACTCACAGACCAGGCAAGAAGAGCATTAATCAGAGAGGCAACAGAGACCAAAGATAACCCTGAAGGAGCTAAAAAGTATCTGTCCATAGGACCACTTTAAGCCGTACACTCCACAGAGCTGCGCTTTACGGCAGAGTGGACAGAAAAAAAGCCCATGCTTAAAGAAAAGAATAAGCAAAAATGTTTGGTGTTCGCCAAAAGGCATGTGGGAGACTCCCCGAACATATGGAAAAAGGTACTCTGGGCAGATGAGACTAAAATGGAGCTTTTTGGCCATCAAGAAAAACGTAATGTCTGGCGCAAACCCAACACCTCTCATCACCCTGAGAACACCAACCAGCATGGTGGTGGCAGCATCATGCTGTGGGGATGTTTTTCATCGGCAGGGACTGGGAAACTGGTCAGAATTGAAGGAATGATGGATGGCGCTAAATACAGGGAACTTCTTGAGGGAAACCTGTTTCAGTCTTCCAGAGATTTGAGACTGGGACGGAGGTTCACCTTCCAGCAGGACAATGACCCTAAGCATACTGCTAAAGCAACACTTGAGTGGTTTAAGGGGAAACATTTAAATGTCTTGGAATGGCCTAGTCAAAGCCCAGATCTCAATCCAATTGAGAATCTGTGGTATGACTTAAAGATTACTGTACACCAGCGGGACACATCCAACTTAAAGGAGCTGGAGAAGTTTTGCCTTGAAGAATGGGCAAAAATCCCAGTGGCTAAATGTGCCAAGCTTATAGATACATACCACAAGAGACTTGCAGCTGTAATTGCTTGTCATGATCGTCGTTGGAAGCATACTCGGACCAAAGCGCAGCGTGTTCTGGGTTCCACATGTTTATTGACGTGAAACTTTGAACAAGACCAAATAAAGAAACAACGAAACGAAACGTCATGTCAAATGAAGTGCTCAAAGGCAACAACACAAAAACAAGATCCCACAAAACACAGTGGGGAAAAGGCTGCCTAAATATGATCCCCAATCAGAGACAACGATAAACAGCTGCCTCTGATTGGGAACCATACCAGGCCAACATAGAAATAAAACAACCTAGATTACCCACCCTAGTCACACCTCGACCTAACCAAAATAGAGAATAAAAAGGCTCTCTGTGGTCAGTGCGTGACATTGCTGCAAAAGGTGGCTCTACAAAGTATTGACTTTGCAGGGGTGAATAGTTATGCATGCTCAAGTTGTCCTTTTTTTGTATTTTTGTGTGTGTTTACAATCAAAAATATTTTGCATCTTCAAAGTGGTAGGCATGTTGTGTAAATCAATTGATACAACCCCCCCAAAAAATATTTTTTAATTCCAGGTTGTAAGGCAATAAAATAGGAAAAATGCCAAAGGGGGTGAATACTTTCGCAAGCCACTGTAAATACACCGAAGGTTGCTTCAGTGCTAGCCACCAATCCATCTTCAAGTCATATACTGCTCTCTCATATTGCCTCCGTTTCCACTGGGTAAGACATACTCAGGTCACCTTATGGTTTTGTTGCCTGCAGCATCCATAGTGATTGGTAAGTGGTGGTGCGAGATGGAGCCCTGCCTGGAGGATGAAGAGTGCAAGACGCTGCCTGACAACTCAGGCTGGATGTGTTACGCTGGGAACAAGATCAAAACCACCCGGGTAAGATAACCTCTCATTACAATTTGAATCAGAGTTATATTGGAGGAGGGATAGGTACAGTCATGGGAGATTTGCACCAACAGACCAATATAGAGTTTTATATTGACAGACAAAGGCACAAGGTATTGACTCAAGAATATGAGAAAACTGTCTCTTTTCTTTTTTAGAACACCCAACAACCTGCAAGCAAAGAATACCTCTAACTTTAGATGGGCCAACTGCAAAGGTCAGCTTTGACATGTTCCATCTTCCATAGAGCTGTTAATGTATACCATCTTACCATAAACCATCTAATAATCAATACAATTATATCTGCACTGTAATACACTGTATCACAATATCTGAGTGCACTCTTTTGTTTGTTTCAGATCAATCCAAGGACCCAGACATTCAGCTTACCTTACAGTTATACGTGTGAACATCCCTGTATAGAAAGGTGTGAATTCTCAAAGAAACTGCTGCTCAAGGGCACTGAGGAATGATGCAGCTGAAGCATAGCAATGGGGAACCCAGTGATTTCACAATGTTGTTTGATGGAACACTGCATTTGGATGTACAGCACATCTGAACTGTGTCTGATATTCGTCTGAGAATCTACTGCCGCCACTGTCCCAGCTCTTCGTTCTCTGGTATCAGCAAACTCAGACAGACTCGGCGAAAGAGAGACATTTCTGGGTTACTTTGAGGAAAACTTGCCGTGGGGCCTCAGGATTCTGTATATACCATGTTTCAGTATCTTCATGTGAACAAGAACATTGTCTACAGTATGATGGTGGTGAGATGTAAATGATTCCAAACTCTGATCTGTTCTGTTCTTGTCCATGTGTTCCAGATTCTAGACCACAGCCAAAGGTCTAGTGTTTCTTAAACATACAATAACCTATAGGTGTAGATCATGTGAGGATGCAACTGTACATTGGAATCATTTGGCCAATAACAAGACATGTTTATTTTATCAAAACCGTTTTTGTACTTGAATTCCTTAGGTCATCTCTGTTGCTTCCTTTTATAGTTCAGTTATCCATCAAACGGTTGAATGTTTACCAAAAAACACAGTAGGCCTATTTTGTTGTTTTTTACTTCTTTAGATGCCTTATGTGTGTCAAATTCTTCAACAACATATTAAAAGTCTACCATTGCTTTGTGCATAAATATTAAATTAAACTATGGTGTGTTATGTAATTAAATATCTATTTAGCATTGGCTGCTTGAAGTATCAACAAAATCAGCTTATCATAAGTGATGAAATCTGGATAATAATTGCCTCCACAGTGCACAGATGTCAGAAATCACAACGATCACAATCAACTAGCCTTCTAATTGGGTTAAGTAAGTAGAGGAAATCACATGACCAGAATGCCAATGTTTAATTTGTACATTCAGAGGTGAAAGTAGATGTATTATCTTACCGCCCAAGTAGCAGTAAAATAAATGACACCACCTATACTTTCAATGCATTTTTCTGCAAAAGGTGGGTAAACTGTCCAGCCCCCTAAAAATGTGGGTAAGCTGCATTGTTTATCCTCCACTACACCACTGTGGTAATGTTAAATAATGGTTTAATAGCCTATAGTTTTATTGGCATTTTGTGTAAATTATTGTGATAGACTCAAGTTTTACCGGTATAGTGTACCCCCATCATTTATGGGACCGTACCGGCCCCATGGACCGTACCGGCCTACTTTCACCCGTGTACATGCATCTTTTGTATTAGGTAGCCTACTTGACCAGTTGAATCCATAAAACAGTAGCTACAGAACTGCAGCACTCTGGGAATTCTACCCTAACAGACTGGGGTTTTGAAGTGTTCTGCTCACATTGTAAAGAAGAAATGAACTTGACGAATAAGGACAGTCAATAAAAAACAGATTTACTCTGAAGTCTTCCGCTCAACAAAGGATGCCCAATGGAGCACGAAGCAGATTATAGAAAATATTTTTATATTACAAAGCACCAGCAACCAAGCAGTCAGCAGGCAGATGTAAAACCACCAGACACCCTGAAGGGATCTTCTGAGTGTTGCTCTCTGGCACATGTTGTCTGGAATCTCCATCTGTGCTTGTGGGTCAAACACAGCATATAAACACACACTGAAATCACATCGCACCAGCGGCAGGCAAGGCTAGTGACAGCAGAAAGTAACATGCAAGTAAAGGCACTGTATCCTAACTGTATTCTGAAATCTGTTCTAAAGTGTATTCCAATCTGAACAACTATTGATGAACTGCTAGTGTGCATACAGTACCAGTGTAAGCACACAGCCTAAGAAAGCAAATGAATGACTAAACCACTGTTTAATGGAGGTGGTGCTTCCTTTAAAGGCTCCCTTTACAATCATGCTGCAGATGAAATGATTAAGCTGGTGGGACTGGGCTACTGGGATTCTGTGAAAAAGATAAATGAGACAGAGGTGAACAGTAGTTGAAGGTGAAACCACAGTATGCAGCATTGTGCCTCATGGAGGGAATCATCGGCTAAATTGAAGCACTCTGAAAAGTTATCATCTTCAATTATCTGTGGAGGAGCTGTTGAAACTGAGGTCTTGACTCAATGGTCATTAAAAATCTTGTGGCTAGAACAGGGGTGATAACCTCGGTGCCCTGGCCTGGATAGATTCCCAACATGGCTGCTCATCCTACCAATGGCTACTCAACCGCAGCTTCCAATTGTCTCATTCAGCTCTCCTCTCCGTCTTACCCAGAATCTGACATTCAGCCATATTCTGTTTCTAACTAAAGTCGTTTGTTTGACAGTAAAACAGATCCTCCATCACACTACCAAACACTATGACACTAATGATAATTTAATGTTAGCTAACTGCAGGAGATTCTGAAGAAGCACCAGCTCCATAAAATCAGACACACTCCAGGCTGCTCCCGCGGGGTCTGATGGCTCACATTGTGGTGCAGAACTGTGACAAATACGTGACATCTGACGTTGATCCACCTTGACTTTCTGTCAGGACGTAAGTGAGGCATCAGGGGACAACAGTGAGGTACCCATAGGACCCCTTCTCTGCTGGATCCCAAGGGGCCAGGGTTCTGGTCTGGAAGCAGTTTTGACTACTCCTACAGTCTTGCTTCGGTACTGCAGTTTAACTGATGCCCGCCCCAGAAAGACAATTTCCATAAACAGCCACATAGAAAAGTCCGATTTGAAAATTCCTAATAAGACACTTTAGTCATCACCTTCGTGCACAAATGCAGATTTTTTTTCACATCACTCACAGCCAATGATATTAACAAATTATATTTATCCAATGTCTGCCTTGTTTTTGGATGATGTGATGATGTCGTCGCTACTCGCGCTGCTCCATGTGCGCTAGTGCATGTGATGTTGGTCGGTATAAACTGGATGCAACCCGGATGTAGACGGTCCATGAATCGACGTCTACGAGCGTGAGTAGATTACCTTGAAAACAATAATTCTACATCTTGGATGCAGTCTCCAGTTCTTATTACACATCAGTGCTGGATCCCCATGGGATATTCTAGATATAAACATATCCAAACGGGGTGGCACTGACAGTGCTCACACTCAACACCTGCACCAACCCATTTACACATTTTGTAAGTCAGTCAAACTCAATATCATGATGAGTAGTGTCAGATATTAAGTCAATGATTGTACCAAGATCGAGTCAATTAATAAGTGTGTACCACCACTTCAGCCACCACTACATTAGGTGGTTGTGCAATGTACAGTAGTTTATGTGGACAACTGGCAAGAAAATTAAGCACGGACCCCGTACATAGCCTACAGTAGAGTAAAACAAACTGCTCTAGTGTTTGCCATTCTCTCCAAGTACAACAGGCAGCAGCCAGCCACCAAGATATTACCAAGTCTAATCACATCCTCTCAAACCAGGCACTGTCTCCCTGTGGGATGCAGGGATTTCAAAGTCAAGGTAATGCGGACCAAACTCGATTCTAATTAAAGTTGACATCAGGTTCCTCTCCAGGCTCCTCCAGCGTTCATCTAAATCATTCATGCTGAGAACGCCGGTGCCGCCAAACCATTTGGGCTCCATCAATGATTAAAGACTTGATCAGGCAAACAAAAACAATAACACATTTACAAACAGTGATAAATCTACAGGGTTAGTAGTGTGTCAGTGGTGACCTGCTTTGACATGTGTTGAAACTGACTGACTATAACCTAACTTATACCTAGTTCTAACATGAGTCATTTGTCCTGATCTTATCCACATTCTGATTGTACCCACATTGTAGCTGTTGCATCTACACATGGTATTAAAATGTGTCTCTTGGCCTCCCGAGTGACACAGTGGTCTAAGGCACTGCATCGCAGTGTTGCGGCGTCACTACAGCCTGAGGTTCGATCCCAGGCTATGTCATTACCGGCCATGACCTGGAGTCCCATAGGATGGAGCACAATTGGCCCAGTGTCGTCCGGGCTAGGGAAGGGTTTGGCCAGGGGGCTTTACATTGCTCATCACGCTTTAGTGACTCCTTGTGGCAGGCCAGGCACCTGCAGGCTGACTTCGGTCATCAATCAAACAGTGTTTCCTCTGACACATTGGTGCAGCTGGCTTCCAGGTTAAGCGAGTGGGTGTTAAGAAACGCCGTTTGGCGAGTCATGTTCCCCTAGCCCCTTGGAGGGGTTGAAGCAATGAGACAAGATCGTAATCACGAAAAAGGGGTTAAAAGATAATATAATTTTAAAAATGGTCTCTTATCCGTCCACTGTATCCGCATTGTGACCAGATTTCCTGGGGCCACACTGTATGCAGATTATTTAACACATATCCTTTCAAAATAATATGCATTTATTTACTTTAAGACAATTATTGATGCCATAAGTCAATGGTGCTACCTGTCAATGATTTTAGAGACCAGTATAATTATGATTTAAATGGTTAGATCATCCAGATCTGTTTAAAATGGATTGATATCCAGATACAAATGGTCCCTGACAACCTCTGGAGGTGGTCGTCTACACTTGTCTAAAAATGTGGGCACATTCAGAATGTGGATCAAATCAAGACAAAGGATGCATGTTAGAACCAGGTATAAACGGGGCTAATATGTTATTTATGTCTTATTTATGTCTTATTTACCTTGTAAACTCAGTATACCTTACATCAACATTACCCCGCTGATGTTCAGGAGGTAAAACGTTTAAACGTACAGTTTTCCCCTTGTAAAGTAAACCCACAGAAGACAACGGTTAATAATTGATTAACTGTAAAATGCATGTTGAGGGATTTTCTGGAGGAGATACATTTTTCTGTGGATAGCATACTCATGTTTAGGACATAACAACGTTACACCAATATTACTCATGAAAACAGGCAGTGCCTGAGTCTTTGTGTGCTCTCCCTATCTGTTGTGTCTTGCTGTGAGGTTATTTTATTTCCTCTGTTGTGAGCTCAACATGTTTACTTTAAAAGAGTGTGACAGTAAATTACAATATTCCACATGCAAGATACTTTGAAAATAGTTCAGGAAATTAGGCTGTACTAATAGGACAGTTGCTATATAAGCCAAAGTGTATTTTACATCATGCATTTTAAATATTAAATCATTTATACCCATGTTAACTGCAGAGAATATCATAGTTACCATATGATATCATTAACATCACAGCACAATGAAAACAAGGAGAGACTAAACTATGGTTTCATGTATTTGATTAAAAGTAGCTTCAGTATGCATCAATCTGCCTACAGTACAACTATGACGCATGACCATGCACGTACTATATATTCATTAAATACAGGCAGATGAACCAACATTGTTATTCCAATTAATATTATATTAATTAAAATATAATTGTTCAACTCTCTAATTATGTTAAATGCAATTTCAATTCTAGACATCATGCACATGACAAGACACATGGAACATATCTTTGAGCCATAACCAAATTACACTCAGTCTATCGCACTGAGTAAGTTGAAGGCATTTTAAAACCAGTTGGATTTGAATTCTTGTCTCCCCAGGCAAAACACGCACACCCATATGCATGCACACAAACACACAGCGTAATAATGGTTTGTATTTATCATATTCACACTTTCTTAATTAGCTGTGTCCTCTCTAGGTCATTAAGAGAAAGTTGTGCTGAATAAATTAGGAAGATAAATATTTGTGTTGAGTAAAACTGTAGGTTAGGCATCATGTGCACTAGCATGAATTATTATGTCATATACACAACATTACATCTGATCCTTTGTGACAGCTCAGAAGATATAATTGCCAAATCATTTTACATTGTAATAATTTTGGCGGAGGTGAGCAAACACCTCTTATGTTAGGTTCGACAAGCTGAATTTGAATGGCTGTTTGGCATGTTCTGATGGGATGTTGTTTTGGGAATAAGTAGGTTTTTATCAGTGAAGCTCTGTAACATTTCTGCATTGTCATGTTACACTGTAAAAACTCTTCTGCTTCTCAAACTACTTTAAAAGAATTAACAAAATAATGGCAATTATTATGAGTAAGCATAGATGTACAAAAAGTGTTGAGAGGACAGAAACTGAGGAAAGTAAATGACAGTAGAGTGAATGTTCTATTTTTCTTGTAGCCACAATTTGCTTGAAGGCACGGGCAATTCTGCACCATTTCACATCATTACTATAACAGAGATCCTCTCAACAGGAGACAGCAGTTAGAAAGACAAACAAATGCGTGATGTAAATACTGTCAGCATTGAAGAAGCCCCTTTTCTCTCTCCTCCTCTCCTAGTGATTAGCATTTCAAACAGCCGTTGTTTTGCATCCGAGTTCCATGTTCATTTCCATGCCATCACATCCTTGCATGTGTGTGTGTGTGTGTGGCTGAATCTGGAGTAGCTCGAGGAATAGCCCAGGTTTATCCAACCCTTTCCTCCAAAACGTTGGGACAGGACAAATCAAATGACAGTGTCTCTACACAAAAAGTATCGATAAGAATGCCCAAAACAAATGAAGACAGCGTCTCTCCACAAAACATATTCATAAGAATGCCCAAATCAAAATGTGCTTCCATTCATCAATAGCAGGGTACATTGCTTCACTGAGACAGTCAAAGACAAGAGCCTCTGTTCATACAATCATTGGTCCAAGTTCACAATCTATTTCAAATGTCCAGTTGTCTCTCTGGGTGTGACTCATCCAAACAGACAATACATACAGCAATCACCAGCTCAGCATTTATCTCTCACTGAAAGACAATGTCCCTCTGACAGAACACAATATGGAATCCAACTGAGAGATGTGCGAAGCAATATTTATTTTTTTATCTGCCCCCCCATCTCTGTCTCTCAGAGGACGCAGGCAGGGGAGTAGGGATACATACTTTATTGCACAGGCTCCTTGAATTCCTCGAGTTCTCCTTTTCATTCACACCAGTCACTTTATTTATCTGGTAGAGCTGCTCATTTGCTAGTGTATTCCTAATTGTATCCCAGGAACTGAACGAGATCTTAAAAACTAGTGAGATTTACTGTAGGCCAGGGCACATTCAGGGTCTCAGTCGATTGGCTGAGATGGGTTTTTGCTACTGCGCTACCTGGAAAAGGTCAAAGTAGTACAGATGTAGAATCTTAATTAGAGCCAGTTTGTTACAGCAGGAAAATAATCCTGCAGCAACAGGAAAAGTTAATTGTGTGGATTCTAATTAGTGGACATTTTTGTAAGGGTTGATACATTTTTCATAAGAAAAATTAAAGACTGACATTTTTAAATTTACAAACTGCAGAAGCCTTTTTAAACCTCAAATACACTTAAAGCAACAACAACAACAAATCCTGCAACAG
The DNA here is from genome assembly GCF_002021735.2 of Oncorhynchus kisutch. Classification (NCBI taxonomy): domain Eukaryota; kingdom Metazoa; phylum Chordata; class Actinopteri; order Salmoniformes; family Salmonidae; genus Oncorhynchus; species Oncorhynchus kisutch. The sequence goes on along the minus strand of NC_034190.2, from coordinate 66,336,148 downwards.
GGTGCAATCCAAGAACTTCTGAAAGGTCTATTAAATGCTGGGTGACCCTGTACCAACAGCCTTCACTAGAAATCATTATTTCTACTGCCTGATCCAAATCTTAGACATACTGTATATAGTGGACAGGGAAATGGCAGAACAGAGTTTCTTCCTGAGGCAACTATAACATCAGATGGGTATAGTATACCTATCCAGAAAGATTCATGTTGGAATGTTTGTTTCGGTTTTTATTAATTAATTACTTTATGCAGTATATGTTCAGCTGTTTTTCTATTCTCTTCAAGTTGACTCATGATAGGTTTCCCTACTGCATATATATTTCAAGCTGATAAAAGGCAAGACATCACAGATTTGCACATTCCTAAAGGCAGCAGTTTGTCCACTGGCATGAAAGGCTGTCAGATTGAATTACATCCCATTTAGATCTCTGTATCAGCTGGTTTACATGTATAAAACGGTCTCATTTCATGTTTGTCCCTTTGGCCCCATCTTCCACAGAATTACCAAATGAAGCTTGCTTAGCCCTCTGTGACTGACTGGGAGCAGTAATCATGTCAGATTGTGGGATATTTTATAATTAAAGCAAGGCTTATTGCAAGTACTGTAAACACGTGTGATGATTCTGCACAAATGCTGTCATTCAATCTTTGCATTAGCTAGATGTGCAAACATAATTACGCTTCATGGGGAGGGGTGCAGAGAGAGAGAGAGCGCGCTTACATTCCTTCTTACTTTTATCAAAACAATCAATCATTTCATTAGGTTATTTATCATCATCTTTACACAGGGACCACTTTGAAGCATGCATGTATCATTGGTGCCATTTCCTTGATGTAATACTAGTTGAAACAGATGTATCGTTTGCTTGTCATTTAATTATTGTTTTCTGAATAGGTTGGTTTCATTGCCTTCCAACTGTACTGTAATAATGCATGAATTCAAGGTCCTTAATTTAATTTCCTTTGCTGTCCCTTCACATAAACTCACCTTGGTGGTCTTGACTTTGTTTCCAGAGCTGCAGGACCAGCCATTGAGATCCGGCAGTACTTTACACTCCTCTCCCTTTAAGACAGGGCTGCATCTGGCACCACCACTTCTGAAGCATGATGGATGCTGAAAAGAACAGGAGAGAACACAGCACAGTGGGCAGTCAGTCACTTGAAATGAGATGAGTTGCAGCGTGTTGTTTGGAGAGCACTTCAATAAACACTGATTTCCGCCTGGAAAAACGGGTGAGATAACTGTAACATTGACAATATGTTGGTGTAATAAAAACCCTTGAAGTACTGATACTCTACCATCTTATATGAAGCATCCTACCTTCAACACAAGAGGGCATTGCTCTTGTTTTCCCGGCGACCTGGCCAGGGAAGCAGGAACACTTGACAGTTTGAGAGCGCTCCTCAATCTTGTTCTTATTGCAGCAGTGATGGGCATCCACCACTTCACAGGTACCTGTCTTTACCTGTGATGAACCTGAGACAAAGGGTTTAGGAAAGGTGGTAACCTGACTAGCATGCATAGACATGGATGAAAAAAATGAAATCTGCCTTCAAATACAGATGTAGGATCTTCATTTGATCACTCTTTTGTTGTTGAGCATTTTCTTGTAGTGTATTTGAACACTTGGTCATTAAAGGGAAGAGAACAAATTACTGACAATTACCTGTTTGTTATTTATGAATGTGTAGCTGATTATTGTAGTATTTTGAAGTCTCTTCCCACAGTCGCTGTAGGAGAACCACGAGTTTTGGCCTTTCTAGGGAGTTTTTCCTAGCCACCGTGCTTCTACACCTGCATTGCTTGCTGTTTGGGGGTTTTAGGCTGGGTTTCTGTACAGCACTTTGAGATATCAGCTGATGTACGAAGGGCTATATAAATACATTTGATTTGATTTGATGAGTCTGGCAAGAGACTACATTAATTGTAGCATCAGCATATGCTGTGTTTAAATTCTACCATGCAGACCAGACCAAACTCCTCTTTTCACCTCATTAGTATTGGCCGTGCTCAGTTCCCAGTAGAGCTAGGCATACTGGTGGCCAGGAGCCATAATGAGTCTTTTGGGGGCCAGGGGAGGGGCTGGTGTGGGCTGGCTCTGGTACATACCCGACTGCCCCAAGGGGCTGTGGTTGCCGGTGGACACTGGTTAGCAGTAGAGGATCACTATGCAGAGCAGGAGGCCGGCCCAGTGTACCGGCCACGCCATCTCCCAGCTCTTCATCCCGTCAGCCTAGCAACAACAGAGAAATACGTAGTTAGTGGGAAGATATGATACATCAGCCATCGCACAGTATGGGGGATGGGGTCTGAAACCTCTGTTAGAATATTCAGTATTATTTCAAATACTTTGCGTACAGCTACTTCAAATATTTGATTTCTTAAAATAGAAACATTTTGGTTTAACACTTTTATATCTACATATTGTGTCTACACTCCATCATGAAGTTTTATGAAAACTTGATGAAAGACATACAATACGACATACAATTACTGCCACCCAGTGGTAAAAAAAAAACAGTTATTGGGACAAAAGTTGAGAAGGGCTAAACTCATGAGGGGCATGGATCAAACATTTGTATTCAATCAACAGTTAGCCTGTGGAAAATGGTGTCATACCCTCCTACTATCTGACTGCACCCATGAGTGGTGTTAGACCCAGCTTGCTGAGACCACCAACGGTCAGACTGAGCCACCAATTGGTATAGTGTTTACAGTGCTGCCATAGTATAGGCCCATTCAGCGCTGCAGGTCCTTGAACTTTTGTTTGTCTGATGGCCTGCTCTGTAGCCAATTCCGTTGTCTCTCTCGTTGATATATAGGGTATTTTAAAGTGATTCCACATTCAAACACCCTATGTTACACGAGTTTTAAACTTTAATATATATCTTTATACAGTATGTAAGGATTTCCGGACCCAATAACCTAGGCCATACCACCCTTTCACAACTCTCTGAGAACGTTTACCTCACAAACCCCCTCACCCAGTCCACAACAATACCCCAGATAACCGCAAGTATTCCAACTCAACCAAGTCGTCCCAGAAAAACTAGGACAAGGATTTCGTCTTTTACATTTAATTACAGTGATGAATAATGCAGAGACCATTGGGAGAAAAACAGTTTCAACGTACCGCTGTTGCTCAGAGATTCCCCCAGAAGAAGTATATCAGGAGTATTAACTACTGTATTTTTAACCAGCATCTGTTCTTCAACAAGGTCTTAAACCCGTCACTGTGTCTGTATGCAGTAGGTAGCCTACCTCAGTGATGCAAACTACTAAGGTGATCACATTCTGTAACAAACACCACAGTGATCAGGCAGGTTATCACATTACCATTCTGTGACCAGATGGACAAGACTAGCATTAGATAGACAAGAATGCGTTTGAATTCATGTGGATTTATGGCAACCAAAACTAATAATTATTTCCCCCTTGGTCCATAGTGTATCTGCTACCATGTCAAACTCAATATTAAAGAGAAAATCTGCTTTGATATTAGGCCTACAGTATCTAACAGAGTGTGTTCTTCAACACCTGGGGAAATAGAGTTACGCTACATGACCAAAAGTATGTGGACATATTCTCATCAAACATCTGATTCCAAAATCATAGGCATTAATATGGAGTTGGAAGGGGAAGGCTTTCCCCTAGATATTGGAACATTGCTGCTGGGACCTGCTTCCATTCAGCCACAAAAGCATTAGTGAGGTTGGGCACTAATGTTGGCGGATTAGGCCTGGTTCACATTCGGCATTCCAATTCATCCCAAAAGTGTCCGATGGGGTTGAGGTCAGGGCTTTGTGCAGGCCCGTCAAGTTCTTCCACACCAATCTCGACAAACCATTTCTGTTTGGACTTCGCTTTGTGCACGGGGACATTGTCATTACGAAACAGGAAAGGGCCTTCCCCAAACTGTTGCCACAAAGTTGGACGCACAGAATCATATAGAATTTCATTGTATGCTTTAGCGTTAAGATTTCCCTTCACTGGAACTAAGGGGCCTAGCCTGAACCATGAAAACAGTCCCAGACAATTTACAGTTGGCACTACGCATTGGGGGAGGTAGCATTCTCCTGGCATCCCTCAAACCCAGATTTGTCCTGTGGACTGCCAGATGGTGAAGCGTGATTCATCACTCCAGAGAACTCATTTCCACTGCTCCAGAGTCCAACGGTAGCAAGCTTTACACCACTCCAGCCGACGCTTGGCATTGCACATGGTGATCTTAGGCTTGTATCCAGCTGCTCGGCCATGGAAACCCATTTCATGAAGCTCCAGATTAACTGTTCTTGCGCTGACGTTGCTTCCAGAGCCAGTTTGGAACTCGATAGTGATTGTTGCAACCAAGGACAGAAGATTTGTATGTGCTTCGCGGCTGAGACGTTGTTGCTCCTAGACGTTTTTGTTTTGTTTATACTTTTACAGTCTTGTCTTATTGCTGCAACCCCCCTTCTAGGCAGAGTTCCTCTTTCCAGGGTCTGTGTTCTTTTGCCCATCTTAATCTTTTCTTTATATTGGCCGGTCTGAGATATGGCGTTTTCTTTGCAACTCTGCCTAGAAGGCCAGCATCCCGGATTTGCCTCCTCACTGTTGACGTTGAGACTGGTGTTTTGCGGGTACTATTTAATGAAGCTGCCATTTGAGGACTTGTGAAGTGTCTGTTTCTCAAATTAGACACTAATGCACTTGTCCTTTTGCACAGTTGTGCACAGGGGCCTCCCACTCTTTCTATTCAGGTTAGAGACAGTTTGCGCTGTTCTGTGAAGGGAGTTGTACACAGCACTGTACAAGATCTTCAGTTTCTTGGAAATTTCTCACATGGAATAGCCTTCATTTCACAGAACAAGAATAGACTGAGGAGTTTCAGAAGAAAGTACTTTGTTTCTGGCCATTTTGAGCCTGTAATCAAACTCACAAATGCTGATGCTCCAGATACTCAATTAGTCTAAAGAAGGCCAGTGTTATTGCTTCTTTAATCAGAGCAACAGTTTTAAACTGTGCTAACTGTCACAAACCAGCTCAAAGCCCGTAACAAAGGGAGACAACGTGGAGATAAGGAGTAACAAAATATATATTTATTAACTAAAGCAACTAAGGAAAATATACAATGGTGTGTGTAATCAGTAATCAGTAGTGTAAGTGAGTGTTTTGCATGCATGAATGTGATAATGCATGGTGTTGAAAGGTGCCAAAGCAAACAAACAAACAAAAGGCCACCAAGAACCACAACACAATCTACAAAGGTGTCTGCATGGAGAGAGTCTCTCCCATGAATGTGGAAGAGGTCTATTTATCCTGGGAGACACCTGGCCCAGGTGTTTCCCATGAAGCTGACGACCCTCCCAACTCCGCCCACCGGCATCCTAATAAGGAAACAAGAACAAAGAGAGAATACGGCAGACAGAGTGGGAGGGTCGTCACATAACATAGTTGCAAATGGGTTTTCTAATGATCAATTAGCCTTTTACAATTATAAACTTTGATTAGCTAACAACGTGTCATTGGAACTGGTTGCGTGAGTGATGGTTGCTGATAGTGGGCCACTCTCTGTACGCCTATGTACAGTCGTGGCCAAAAGTTTTGAGAATGACACAAATATTAACTTTCCCAATCTGCTGCCTCAGCTTGTATGATGGCATTTTGCATATACTCCAGAATGTTATGAAGAGTGATCAGATGAATTGCAAAGTCCCTCCTTGCCATGCAAATGAACTGAATCCCCCCCCCCCCAAGAAATTCCACTGCATTTCAGCCCTGCCCAAAAGGACCTGCTGACATCATGTCAGTGATTCTCTCGTTAACACAGGTGTGAGTGTTGACAAGGACAAGGCTGGAGATCACTCTGTCATGCTGATTGAGTTCAAATAACAGACTGGAAGCTTCAAAAGGAGGGTGGTGCTTGGAATCATTGTTCTTCCTCTGTCAACCATGGTTACCTGCAAGGAAACACGTTCCGTCATCATTGCTTTGCACAAAAAGTGCTTCACAGGCAAGGATATTGCTGCCAGTAAGATTGCACCTAAATCAACCATTTATCGGATCATCAAGAACTTCAAGGAGAGCGGTTCAATTGTTGTGAAGAAGGCTGTAGGGCGCCCAAAAAAATCCAGCAAGCGCCAGGACCGTCTCCTAAAGTTGATTCAGCTGCGGAATCGGGGCACCACCAGTACAGAGCTTGCTCAGGATTGGCAGCAGGCAGGTGTGAGTGCATCTGCATGCACAGTGAGGCGAATACTTTTGGAGGATGGCCTGGTGTCAAGAAGGGCAGCAAAGAAGCCACTTCTCTCCAGGAAAAACATCAGGGACAGACTGATATTCTGCTAAATGTATAGAGATTGGACTGCTGAGAACTGGGGTAAAGTAATTTTCTCTGATGAATCGCCTTTCTGATTGTTTGGGGCAAAAAACTTGTCCGGAGAAGACCAGGTGAGCCCTACCATCAGTCCTGTGTCATGCCAACAGTAAAGCATCCTGAGACCGTTCATGTGTGGAGTTGCTTCTCAGCCAAAGGAGTGGGCTCACTCACAATTTTGCCTAAGAACACAGCCATGAATAAAGAATGGTACCAACACATCCTCCGAGAGCAACTTCTCCCAACCATCCAGGAACAGTTTGGTGATGAACAATTCCTTTTCCAGCATGATGGAGCACCTTGCCATAAGGCAAAAGTGATAACTATGTGGCTCAGGGAACAAAACATAGATATTTTGGGTCCATGGCCAGGAAACTCCCCAGACCTTAATCCCATTGAGAATTTGCGGTCAATCCTCAAGAGGCTCTGACAAACTCCAAGCACTGAAGTTAATTGACAGTATGCCAGGGCGGATTGCAGAGGTCTTGAAAAAGAAGGGTCAACACTTAAATATGGACTCTTTGCATCAACGTCATGTAATTGTCAATAAAATCCTTTGACACTTGTAATTATACTTCAGTATTCCATAGTAACAAGTGACAAAAATATCTAAAGACACTGAGGCAGCAGACTGTGAAAATGTATATTTGTGTCATCCTCAAAACTTTTGGCCACAACTGTAGATATCCCTGTCACACCCTGACCTTAGAGATCCTTGCCATTTTTGTCTTGAAATATACAATCTCAGACCTTCCCCATCCCTTGAAAGTATTTGATGTTGCCTAATGTGTTTTTATTTGCATTTTTGTTATTTTCCTTTTGGGTTTTGTGGGTTCTTGTTTTCTCTTTCGTGTTTGTACCTGACAGAACTGTGGGCTTTCGTTTTCTCTTTGGTTATTTTATTTGAGTGTTTGTTGAAATTAAAAATCATGAACACTTTCCACGCTGCGCTTTGGTCCACTCCTTTCGACGAGAGCCGTTATAATTCCATAAAAAATCTGCCGTTTCCAGCTACAATAGTCATTTATAACATGAACAATGTCTACACTGTATTTCTTAACAATCTGATGTTTTAATGGACGAAAAAAAAAAAATCTTTCAAAAACAAGGACATTTCTAAGTGACCCCAAACTTTTGAACGGTAGTGTGTATAAAACCATATACTTTCCAAGGTGTTTAGAATTTAATGAACAATGCTGCAGCTTCAGATCATTTGACTGACACTTGTTTGCAGATAAAGCAGTCTGTCATTTTCTGATCACGATAGTATTTCATCACATTCATGAAACAATGGATTCAATTTAGATATAAATACTCACTTACCTATAGAGCCATATATCATTGTGGTGACAGCTAGCACCTAGGCTACTTTCCTGATTGTTTCTTGAAGTTGCCGTCCATCAACCAGACAGTTTATCAGTCCAAGAATGCACTCACTATTGAGAGGAAAACATTCTAATGCATGATAAAGTATGCCTACACTTCACTCTGTTCGTATCTTTCTTTGCCTTTTACAGAGCTAATTTCGTATTAACCCCTAAAAACCGTGGTTCCTACGTCAAAAAATGTTGTCCACACCGATGCGCAATCGGCTAGAAATAATGGTTGAAAAAGTCCCCTCCTCAATAATTATTGATTTCCTTGAGTTTGTTTCTGTTCAGTTGCCGCCTCACATTTGATCTGAAAACAGACGAAACCGCGTGATAAATCACTCCAATTCAGACTATTAACGTTGAACAGGATACAGTCCGAGGCAGAAAAATAGAAGGGTTAGAGAGAAATATCTCTCACAGCTGTTGAAATATTTTCCAGCCCATGCTTCAGAGCTATCCTCTCATCATTGATGGACTCATTTGGAAATTTACAGGTATCATATCTTCATGCAGTCGCTACTGGGGCAAAACGTGTGAATGGGTATGATGTACTTCCCCAGAGCTAAATGACTACATGAGGGCATAACACACCAGTTTTCACATGATACTGACTGTTTAGCATGCCATGAGGCTTTCTCATCATTAAATAACTTAATCAAGAAAACCAAATGTCTCCATACCACACCAAACCTCATTCAATAAGATACGTACGGACTAAGGAGCTTATGCTGATTGAACACAGTGATAGTGTGTGGGTACATTTGATCAGCTCACTCACTGAGGAGTATGAATCCTGTACCAGGGCTGCATTCAGTAATTGAACGGAAATGGTGCTGTACTGAAAGACATGTTGAAAATGGGGATGGGTTGGGGAACGATGTCAGCATGACCACTGTCCTTTAAATACATCACTCATTGCTTCAAGCCAACCCACACCACCAAATGGGAGCAAACCAGTGGCGGTCAGTGCATTTTAGATGAGGGAGGATGATTCTATTTTTTATGAGCATGGCCTTATTTCTATTACAGCATATTGGATGACTGTTATTCATATTCCATTCACCCAGCTCAAAGTAACAGTGATAGGTTTAGACTACTACCTGATACTAAAATCATAGCAGCCACATATAAACAGCATGATTCCTTTGATCGTTGGATAATTCTTTCTCGCATCTACGCACTCTCCTCCTCCGGTGGGTACCAAAAGCTTACTTGGAAGAGTTCCGGTGTTGGATAGCCATAGCCAGCTAAGTAACATAGCAACCCTCTGTTTGAGCTGGGTGTTTGAGTCGGCTAAACTAGCTAGCTGCATTCACTAGGTAAGTAAGTGGAAGTGAAAAAAATATAGCCATCTCTCTCGCTCCTCATTCATTTTTGAAGAAATTAATTTAAACTATTGTCTTTCTCTTTGTCAACTACTCTCCACATTTTATGCACTGCAGCACTAGCTGTAGCTTCTGCTTTCATTACTAGATTCATTCTCTGATCCTTTGATTGGGTGGACAACATGACAGTTCATGCTGGAAGAGCTCTGATAGGTTGGACAAGGTCCTCCGGAATTTGTCATAATTACTGTGTATAGTCTATAGCCCTATTTGGACATGATTAGTTTTACTGGGGGATGTTGGGTAATGTACTTATGTGCATGAGCACAAAACACCACATCTGTAATTTTACTCCTGTCCGAATCTGCCATGGCAGTAATTTTTACATGGCAGGTGTATATCAATTCCAGCCAGAATAACCTAGTTTTTTGGCAAAATCCTCTGATAATACTAGTCCTGTGTGAATTGCCATCTCTGTGTTTTGAGAGAAATGTCTGAGTTTGACATGTGATGCTCGCGGTTTAAGCAAGAAAACAATAACTGCTTAGATAAATTGAACAAAGTGCTGCGCATAGCCAATATATGAATGGCCTACATGTAGCAACTTTCACAGTGAATCATTTTGTTCATATGTTTTGTGCGAATTAATTTAATATTGTGAAATGTATCAGTAAAACATATTGTGCCGATTTAATCTAACCACCTAGTGGTTAGAACATTGGACTAATGACAGGAAAGGTTGCAAGATCGAATCCCCGAGCTGACAAGGTAAAAACCTGTCGTTCTGCCCCTGAACAAGGCACTTAACCCACTGTTCTCAAGTGCACAATTTATCTTACATCTGAAGAATGCAGACATTTAGGACATGAAATATCTTAATGATTATGATCACACTTCCTCAATTCAAATATTATGGTGACACCATACCAAAGATAGTTTAGTATGATTTAGAAACTTGGGAAACAAACTCTGTATGTAGCAAACCTGAACGCACCACTGAAGTATTTTACAGCCGCTAACCTCATGTGCAGACCATGGTACTAGTCCTCCTATTGTGCTTAGTAAAATAGGTGTCAACTCGTAATTTCTTTAAGTCGACTACAAAATGCCCCATTTACAATTTATTTAATTGAAATCTGGGCTACAGTCTATGACTATGAAGTTTAGCCATAGAGTCCAGGAACTACTAAACCATATACAAAAAAAAATCTAATGATCAATATCCTAAAGTTAAATTAATTTGGGTTGGTGAAACCACCTCTAATCAAATCATGCTATGTCAGTGGTGTGTTAGGTGTATAGCGTCGATCTAGTGCAGACGGAAACCCTCTTTGCGACAACTTTCATTAACAAAACACTTTATTGCAGCACAGTTTGTCATAATTACAAACAGTACCAGCTAAACGTTTGGACACACCTACTCATTTATTTTTTCCTATTTTCTACATTGTAGAATAATAGTGAAGACATCAAAACTATGAAATAACATTACGAATCATGTAGTAACCAAAAGTGGTAAACAAATCAAAATATATTTCAGATTCTTCAAAGTAGCCACCCTTTGCCTTGATGAAATCTTTGCACACTCTTGGCATTCTCTCAACCAGCTTCATGAGGTAGTCATCTGGAATGCATTTAAATTAACAGGTGTGCCTTGTTAAATGTTAATTTGTGTCATTTCTTTCCTTCTTGATGTGTTTGAGGCAATCAGTTGTGTTGTGACGTGACAAGGTAGGGGTGGTATACAGAAGACAGCCCTATTTGGTAAAAGACCAAATCCATATTATGGCAAGAACAGATCAAATTAGCAAAGAGAAACGACAGTCCATCATTACTTTAAGACATGTAGGTCAGTAATCTGAAAAATGTCAAGAACTTTGAAAGTTTCTTCAAGTGCAGATGAAACTGGCTCTCATGAGAACCGCCACAGGAATGGAAGACCCAGAGTTACCTCTGCTGCAGAGGATAAGTTCATTAGAGTTACCAGCCTCAGAAATTGCAGCCCAAATAAATGCTTCAGAGTTCACACATCTCAACATCAACTGTTCAAAGGAGACTGTGTGAATCCAGCCTTCATGGCCAAATTGCTGCAAAGAAACCACTACTAAAGGACACCAATAAGAAGAGACTTGCTTGGGCCAAGAAACTTAACCAGCAAGGCTACCAAAGCATTCTACAGCGATACACCATCCCATCTGGTTTGCACTTAGTGGGACTATCATTTGTTTTTTAACAGGACAATAACCCAAACACACTTTGACCAAGAAGGAGAGTGATGGGGTGCTGCATCAGATGACATAGCCTCCACAATCACCCAACCTCAACCCAACTGAGATGGTTTGGGATGAGTTGGACCGCAGCGTGAAGGAAAAGCAGCCAAGAAGTGCTCAGCATATGTTGGAACTCCTTCAAGACTGTTGGAAAAACATTCCATGTGAAGCTGGTTGCAAAGCTGTCATCAAGGCAAAGGATGGCTACTTTGAAGAACCTAAAATATGTTTTGATGTGTTTAACACTTTTTTGGTTACTACATGATTCCATGTGTGTATTTCATAGTTTTGATGTCTTCACTGTTATTCTACAATGTAGAACAAAAATATTTAAAAAATAAACAAAAACCCTGGAATGAGTAGGTGTGTCCAAACTTTTGACTGGTACCCTATATAAACTACTGCTCTTTTGAGTGAGGGAAAGAAGACAGACGTTTGGAGCAAACATTTAGGAGTAAAACATTAAGAAACATTTTCACAGACTGATTTCACATATAGTGATATAGAAGGTTGATGGCCATCAGCTACCTCTCACAATGGGCCAATACGACAGAGAAAATGATCTTATATACATTATCAGACTAAAATATATTAAAACCATGCCACGCTGTATCCCTTGCTACTTTCTCCCCAGAGGTTGTCAAATGTCGACAGATTCTGCATTTAGAAAAAGGTCCAATGCAGTCGTTTTTTAAAATCTCAATATCAAATTATTTCTGGGTAACAATTAAGTACCTTACTGTGATTTTTATTGAAAACAATGGTAAAAAAGAAACAAAAATAGCTTCTTGGCAAAAAGCTATTTCTCAAGCAATAATTTCGTTAGGACTGTCTCGGAGTGGCACCTAATTGGAGAAGTTTAATGGGAGGGATATGTAACCTGAAAACTAGCTGTTATTGGCAGAAGTTTGGAACTCTCTGTTATTGGTCTATTAACACCGCCCGGTAATGTCGCCAGAAGAGGACAGTCTGAGGTGTGGTGACATCCGCCACTGCTAGTTCCTGTCCATCGGACAATCCCAGTTCTGCAACAACACAACATTACATTTACAAGATGGCCGAAATAAACACATAGCTATATATGATCTACCACACACACGCAATGCACGCATCTTACCTTTCAAGGTTTTGCAAAGGTTTGGTCTAGTTCATTCTTCAATTGAAGCTATAGTCTGTAAATACAGTGTCTTATTTTTCCCATCCAGGGTTTCTGTGATGGCTGGGGATTTCATTTGTCTGGAAAACAATAACTTTTTAAAGTTAACAATGACAACTTCACATTTACACTTCAGTAACCATAAAACACAGCCTCTTCTGTGTGAAGACATGGCAGACATCAACATCAGTCGATCTGGTTACTAGGAGATGTACTCACAGGGGGGCGTTCTCTGTCAAGTACTCCAGGACCTCCTGTAGCTTGGCAGAGGGTGGGAACTGTAGATCCTGGGGCACCTGGCTACAAGCTGAGCAATTCTCCTGTCAGACCAAACAAGAGCATGAAGGCACAAGTAGCCTGAAACCACGCCATACCCTTATAGCCTTGTGTGTCAATAGCACCGTCAGTTACATTAATACAGTTCTCCTAAATAAAATGGGCAAATATATATCCATTAAGGACTCTCATCTAGTTACATCAAATACATGACTAACCTTTCGCTCTGCCTCAAAGGTGTAGGTGTACAGTCCGTCCACAATATTAAATACCAGATAATTATTCAGTGGAATATAAGTGCTACAAAGTCAGAGAAAGGTAATATGAATGATACCTAGTATGGAATTGACCTACTCTCCAGTGAGTCCATCATGTGAAAAAGGGATGAGTCATAGTACTAACCTTGAAGCTATTTTAAAAACTTCAGTGGAGCAGGCAGCTACAAAGCAACACAAACAGTGAAATGTTACACTTTACTTTAGGATTCTTCAAGATAAAACCCAATGACAGTCATTAAGGGTTTCCTACCAGCTATTACAGCATTAGTTGACGCCACAGCAGGGATGATCCTTTTCACGACACCTGAGGTAAAACCATGTCAAAATAAATCTTTAAATCCACTGTTCAGATTTCAGCAACCAATACTTGTAAGCGGGGGAGTTGGTGTCAATACAACTTTCTAATTGAAAATGGAATTGATAGCAAATTGTTTGTCCTATACAGAATGTATGGCTGAAAGCTGGTAAAACATGAGTTTTATCATCTCCCGGACAGGGTGTTACAGTATGGTTCTCCTCACCTTGTGTGAGTCTGTATGTGACTCCTGTGATGCTGTAGTCAACAGCTCTCTCCTGGGCCCTCTGGAACACCCAATGGATGTGCTCAGGGTTATCCCCATCCAAACCAACACCATCTGAGGGATAGACAAGAGCCGGACTGTCATTAGCTGCCATTATCTGTTATAAATGGGTATTATGTTGATCTTTATGATAGTGTTATGAAGGAATTATGACCACCAGTTTGGGGAGGGGTGGGTGGGAGCGGTTGAGGGTAGCTGAAGGCTGGGACTAAAAGATAACTAAATGTAAAACCTACTGTCCAGCAAATGTACATAGCATGTATAAGCTGTATTGTTGTCCATTCATTTACTCTAATTAGGGGAGGGTGGTAGGTTTACAGGAAAATAACAATATAACAAATATATATTTAGTTTACTCCAATGAGGTAGGGTTATAGATATATACACACACAAAAGTCACTTAGAAATGTCCTGGTTTTTGAAAGAAAAGCACATTTTTGTTGTCCATTTAAATAACATTAAATTGATCAGAAATACAGTGTACACATTGTTAATGTTGTAAATGACTATTGTAGCTGGAAACGGCTGTTTTTTTAATGGAATATCTACATAGGCGTACAGAGGCCCATTATTAGCTTCATTAAATAGTACCCTCAAAACACCAGTCTCAACGTCAACAGTGAAGAGAAGACTCCGGGATGCTGGCCTTCTAGGCAGAGTTCCTCTGTCCAGTGTCTGTGTTCTTTTGCCCATCTTAATCTTTTATTGGCCAGTCTGAAATATGGCTTTTTTTTTTTTGCAATTCTGCCTAGAAGGCCAGAATCGCGGAGTCACCTCTTCACTGTTGACATTGAGACTGGTGGGTGGGTGTGAGACGGATGTTTTACGGGTGGGTGGGTGTGAGACTGATGTTTTATGGGTGGGTGGGTGTGAGACTGATGTTTTATGGGTATGTATGTATGTATGTATGTATGTATGTATGTATGTATGTACACAAAATATAATTAGAAACGGTGTAATTTGAGCCCTGAATGCTGATTCGCTGACAGCCGTGGTATATCAGTATACCACAGGTATGACAAAACATTTATTTTTACTGCTCTAATTACATTGGTAACCAGGTTATATTAGCAATAAGGCACCTCAGGTGTTTGTGGTATATGGCCAACATACCACGGCTAAGGGCTGTATCCAGGCACTCTGCGTTGCGCACATGACCAGAGCTTAGCCATGGTATATTGGCCATATACCACACCCCCTTGTGCCTTGTTACTTAAACGCAACAATTAACGATTTTACTGAGTTACAGTTCGTATAAGGAAATCAGTCAATTAAAACACATGAATTAGGACCTAATCGATTGTTAAGGGCCTAAGGGGGCATAGGTCCACCCACTTGGGAGCCATGCCCACCCACTAGGGAGCCAGGACCACCCAATCAGAATTTGTTTTTCCCCACATAAGGGCTTTATTACAGAAGGAAATACTCCTCAGTTTCATCAGCTATCTGGGTGGCTGGTATCAGACAATCCCCAGGTGAAGAAGCCAGATGAGGTCATGGAATGGTTACACGTGGTCAGCGGTTGTGAGAAATTCTCTGGCAACAGCTCTGGTGGACATTCCTGCAGTCAGCATGCCAATTGCACACTCCCTCAAAACTTGAGATATGTGGCATTGTGTCGTGTGACAAACTGAACATTTTAAAGTGGCCTTTTATTGTCCCCAGTACAAGGTACAACTGTGTAATGATCATGCTGTTTAATCAGCTTCTTGAGATATTATCTTGGCAAAGGAGAAATGCTCACTAACAGGGATGTAAATACATTTGTGCACAGAATTTGAGAGAAATAAGCTTTTTGTGCATATGGATCATTTCTGGGATCTTTTATTTGTTCAGTATACAGTGCCTTGCGAAAGTATTCGGCCCCCTTGAACTTTGCGACCTTTTGCCACATTTCAGGCTTCAAACATAAAGATATAAAACTGTATTTTTTTGTGAAGAATAAACAACAAGTGGGACACAATCATGAAGTGGAACGACATTTATTGGATATTTCAATATTATTTCATTGGGCGTGCAAAATTATTCAGCCCCCTTAAGTTAATACTTTGTAGCGCCACCTTTTGCTGCGATTACAGCTGTAAGTCGCTTGGGGTATGTCTCTATCAGTTTTGCACATTGAGAAACTGACATTTTTTCCCATTCCTCCTTGCAAAACAGCTCGAGCTCAGTGAGGTTGGATGGAGAGCATTTGTGAACAGCAGTTTTTCGGTTCTTTCCACAGATTCTCGATTGGATTCAGGTCTGGACTTTGACTTGGCCATTCTAACACCTGGATATGTTTATTTTTGAACCATTCCATTGTAGATTTTACTTTATGTTTTGGATCATTGTCTTGTTGGAAGACAAATCTCCGTCCCAGTCTCAGGTCTTTTGCAGACTCCATCAGGTTTTCTTCCAGAATGGTCCTGTATTTGGCTCCATCCATCTTCCCATCAATTTTAACCATCTTCCCTGTCCCTGCTGAAGAAAAGCTGGCCCAAACCATGATGCTGCCACCACCATGTTTGACAGTGGGGATGGTGTGTTCAGGGTGATGAGCTGTGTTGCTTTTACGCCAAACATAACGTTTTGCATTGTTGCCAAAAAAGTTCAATTTTGGTTTCATCTGACCAGAGCACCTTCTTCCACATGTTTGGTGTGTCTCCCAGGTGGCTTGTGGCAAACTTTAAACAACACTTTTTATGGATATCATTAAGAAATGGCTTTCTTCTTGCCACTCTTCCATAAAGGCCAGATTTGTGCAATATACGACTGATTGTTGTCCTATGGACAGAGTCTCCCACCTCAGCTGTAGATCTCTGCAGTTCATCCAGAGTGATCATGGGCCTCTTGGCTGCATCTCTGATCAGTCTTCTCCTTGTATGAGCTGAAAGTTTAGAGGGACGGACAGGTCTTGGTAGATTTGCAGTCGTCTGATACTCCTTCCATTTCAATATTATCGCTTGCACAGTGCTCCTTGGGATGTTTAAAGCTTGGGATCCAAATCCGGCTTTAAACTTCTTCACAACAGTATCTCGGACCTGCCTGGTGTGTTCCTTGTTCTTCATGATGCTCTCTGCGCTTTTAACGGACCTCTGAGACTATCACAGTGCAGGTGCATTTATACGGAGACTTGATTACACACAGGTGGATTGTATTTATCATCATTAGTCATTTAGGTCAACATTGGATCATTCAGAGATCCTCACTGAACTTCTGGAGAGAGTTTGCTGCACTGAAAGTAAAGGGGCTGAATAATTTTGCACGCCCAATTTTTCTGTTTTGATTTGTTAAAAAAGTTTGAAATATCCAATAAATGTCGTTCCACTTCATGATTGTGTCCCACTTGTTGTTGATTCTTCACAAAGGGGGCCGAATACTTTCGCAAGGCACTGTATATGGGGGATTGGAAATGATGCAGATAATTACATTGGTAGAAGCCACAATATATCTGCCATATTAAAGCTGATCTACTCCCTTGGGAAAAAAATAATAATAATTCCTGGCTGTTACTGCTCTTGCTTAAAGCAATCAGCAAGGGCAGAAATGGCCAAAAAACAATACTGTATTGCAAACTGTACCGTCAGATAGTCATATTACAGGGTCTAAGGCACTGCATCGCAGTGCTAGCTGTGCCACTACAGATTCTGGGATCGAGTCCAGCCGGCCATGACGTCGCAGCCGGCCGTGACCGGGAGACCCATAAGGCGGAGCACAATTGGCCCAGCATCGTCCGGGTTAGGGGAGTGTTTGACCGGGCAGGGATGTCGTTGTCCCATTGCGCAGTAGCGACTCCTGTGGCGGTTTGGGCGCAGTGCACGCTGACACAATCGCCAGGTGTATGGTGTTTCCTCCAACACATTGGTGCGGCTGGCTTCTGGGTTAACTGAGCATTGTGTCAAGAGGCTGGATTGTGTTTCGGAGGACGCACGGCTCTCAGCCTTCGCCTCTCCCGAGTTCGTACAGGAGTTGCAGCGATGAGACAATTGGATACCACGAAATTGGGGCGATAAAAGGGTCAAAAATAAAAAAGATTTGACTACCTATTATATGACTATTACATGACTATGACAATCTTTATGATAGTGTTATGGAGGTATTATAACGGGCGATACAGCATAATTATTTTCTGCCCTTTTTTGATTGCAATCAAGAGGTGAGGTGACAATGAATAGAGTAGTGTTATTAATGGTTGTACCTCCAAAAGGCTTGTCTTTGGGCCACTGTAGCATTCTGACATATTCAACGCAGTGCTCTGGCAACCGTGGCATAGACGCAATGGTGCACATGGGGAAATTAATCTATGGACCAAAAGAATACATCAAATTAGGCTATACAACACACATACATAATTAACTTGTGTGTGTTAAATTGTGTCACTGATAACACAAAATGGCTGCAGAACACAAATCACTGTCCAACTTAACATAGAAGTGGTCTACTGAAGTAGTACACAAAAAAAATGGCAGGTCTGAGAGAACTTGGAGCACCTGTGGTGGGTAGAACTTAATATAATACATCAATAAAATCAATTTAGCCTTCAATTTGGTTTAAATAATGTAAAAACAAAGTGTTGGAGAAAGTAAAAGTGCAATATTTGCCATGTAAGAAAGCTAGCGTTTAAGTTCCTTGCTCAGAACATGAGAACATGTGAAAGCTGGTGGTTCATTTTAACATGAGTCTTCAATATTCCCAGATAAGAAGTTTTAGGTTGTAGTTATTATAGGAATTATAGGACTATTTCTCTCTATACCATTTGTATTACATGAACCTTTGACTATTGGATGTTCTTATAGGCACTTTAGTATTGCCAGTGTAACAGTATAGCTTCAGTCCCTCTCCTCGCTCCTCCCTGGGCTTGAACCAGGAACACATCGACAACAGCCACCCTCGAAGCAGCGTTACCCATGCAGAGCAAGGGAAACAACCACGCCAAGGCTCAGAGCGAGTGATTGACATTTGAAACATAATTAGCGTGCTATAACTAGCCAGCCATTTCACTTCGGTTACACCAGCCTCATCTCGGGAGTTGATATGCTTGAAGTCATAAACAGCGCAATGATTGACACACAACGAAGAGCTGCTGGCAAAACGCACGAAAGTGCTGTTTGAATGAATGTTTACGTGCCTGCTTCTGCCTACCACCACTCAGTCAGATACTTAGATACTTGTATGCTCAGTCAGATTATACGCAACACATGACACGCTAGATAATATCTAGTAATATCATCAACCATGTGTAGTTAACTAGTGATTATGATTGATTGTTTTTTACAAGATACGTTTAATGCTAGCTAGCAACTTACCTTGGCTACTGCATTTGCGTAACAGGTGGTCTCTTTGTGGAGTGCAACGAGAGAGAGGCAGGTCGTTATTGCGTTGGACTAGTTAACTGCAAGGTTGCAAGATTGGTTCCCCCGAGTTGACAAGGTGAAAATCTGTCGTTCTGCCCCTGAATGAGGCAGTTAACCCACCGTTTCTAGGCCGTCATTGAAAATAAGAATGTGTTCTTAACTGACTTGCCTAGTTAAATAAAAGATTCAATAAAGGTGTAAAACAATATATTTAAAAAAATATATAAAAAAATATTTGTAAAAAAATCGGTGTCCAAAAATACAGATTCCCGATTGTTATGAAAACTTGAAATTGGCCCTAATTAATCGGCCATTCCGATTAATCGGTCAACCTCTAACCTACAGTATATATATTCTGTTATCACCAAAATAAAATCTTGACAGTCAGCAAAATATGTAGAATTGCAGAAATTTGCATTAAAACAATTTCTCTCAGCTCCATGGAGAAATTTGTAGAATTGCAGGAAATGTGCTTACACCGCAAAGCTGGGGGCCTCTAAAAAATGTCTCAAATCCAGCTGTGCCGACCGTGCCCATTGCCACGCCACCTGCCATGCCACCCCCTAAACCCCTTTTAAATCCAGAAAAAACCCTGACATATACAAACAGTCCAAATAACATATTGTTTATATTAAGACATACCAGCATGCCATTCATCCAATGCCTGGCGATGATGGAATCTAAATCCACAAACAATAATATGGAATTCTACAAATAAGAGAAGAAAATGTGTGTCAGAGCCATTATTTTACAGTGTCTTCAGAAAGCATTCAGACCCCTTGACTTTTTCCACATTTTGTTATGTTACAACCTTATTCTAAAACTGATTAAATTGTTTTTTCATCAATCTACACACTATACCACATAATGACAAAGCAAAAATTACTAAAATTGTTTTTGCTAAGTTATTCAAAATAAAAAGCTGAAATATCACAATAACATAAGTATTCAGACCCATTACTCAGTACCTTTGGCAGCGATTACAGCCTCAAGTCTTCTTGGGTATGACATTACAAGCTTGGCACACCTGTATTTGAGGAGTTTCTCCCATTCTTCGCTGCAGATCCTCTCAAGCTCTGTCATGTTGGGTGGGGAGCATTGCTGCACAGCCATTTTCAGGTCTCTCCGGAGATGTTTGATCGAAGTCCAGGCTGGGCCACTCAAGAACATTCAGAGACTTGTCCCGAAGCAACTCCTGCGTTGACTTGGCTGTGTGCTTAGTATCATTGTCCTGTTGGAAGGTAAACCTTCGCCCCAATCAGAGGTCCTGAGGGCTCTCAAAAAGGTGTTGGTTTCATCAGACCAGAGAATCTTGTTTATCTTGGTCTGAGAGTCTTTAGGTGCCGTTTGGCAAACTCCAAGCGGGCTGTCGTGTGCCTTTTACTGAGGAGTGGCATCCGTCTGGCTACTATACCAGAAAAAGCCTGATTGGTGGAGTGCTGCAGAGATGGTTGTCCTTCTGGAAGATTATCCCATCTCCACAGAGGAACTCTGGAGCTCCTTCCGAGTGACCATCGGGTTCTTGGTCACCTTCCTTGGTCACCTTCTCCCCCAATTGCTCAGTTTGGCCGGGAAGCTAGCTCTAGGACAGGTCTTGGTGGTTCCAAACTTCTTCCATTTAAGAATGAATGCACGGTGTTCTTTGGGACCTTCAATCCTGCAGACATGTTTTTGTGTCCTTCCCCAGATCTGTGCCTTGACACAATCCTATCCTATCTCGGAGCACTACAGACAAGTACTTCGACCTCATGGCTTGGTTTTTGCTCTGACATGCAATGTTAAGTGCGGGAGCTTACATAGACAGGTGTGTGCCTTTTCAAATCATGTCCAATCAATTGAATTTACCACAGTTGTACCCCAATCAAGTTGTAGAAACATCTACATCTCAAGGATGATCAATGGCAACAGGATGTAGCTGAGCTCAATTTCGAGTCTCATAGCAAAGTGTCTGAATACTATTTAAACAAGGTATTTCCGTTTATTAATTTTGCAAACATTTCTAAAAAACAGTTTTCACTTTGTCATTATGAAGTATTGTGTGTAGATTGAGGGAAAGTATTTATTGAATCAATTTTAGAATAGGGCTGTAAAGTAACAAAATGTAGAAAAAGTAAAGGGGTCTGAATCTTTCCGAATGCACCGTAGGTACAAAAGATTTTTAGAAAACTCCATAATGTACACAAAGTTTGCACTTACGTCTGTAGAAAGATTCATCAAAGTCTTGAATTTTCTTGAAATGTCTGAGCAGGATACTATTTAAGAAAAATAAATGATAGAAGACACTTCTACAAATGTTCACATGCTCAAGCTTTGTAATGCAATCATTTACATGGGGTAATCCTACATGCCGGTATTCATCACGTCAGTTGCAAAGGATACGGGACAACTTGACATCCAGGGACGCGACCATTGACAAAGTCAGCAGCCACATCTGCTTTTGGCTGTCCAACATCTTTGGTCCTAAACAGGGTATACAGATGAGATGTGTGTGTTTACCAGTAAACTCTTAAGACGCTTTCATTCAGTAGATTTTTTCTATCAACCGCGAACACACTAAGGTTGGTATCCATCATAAAGTAATAGGTTAATGGACATAGGAGAAGGTGGGAAAATGGCAAGCCAAACTTGAAAAGGAACTGCCTGTTGAGATTGGAGATATCAATGGTATCCATGTCAACAACATGAATGTGACGAAAACCTGACAGGGCCTAGAACAAGGCAAAACCAAACATTGAAGTGGAACTGACAGCATTTAGCAACATGTAATTGTATTCATATACACCCCCAGGAATAATATATGAGGCCTTTTACTTTTTTCTGACAAGCTATGATTTTTTCATAAATGCATAGAATGTTTGGGAATGACGTATAGTAAGGGACATGTGAGAATTCAATAGCAATATAGAGTGGGAAAGCCGCCGTGCTTTTGGACAATTAATAGACACTGCAGTCAATAAAACCTAAAAAATCATGTCTTGTCCAGACCAGTGCGCCATAGCCAATCAGAGCTACTGTAGGTCTATTTTCAAATATGCCATTTTCCACATGGGCCTGCCATTATTCACTTTGAACTGGACTGTGTGTTAACAGGCAGTAGATCATTAGAAAGCATTCGCCAAAAATCCATCTGAATGGATTTCTGCAAATACGTAAAAACCACAGGAGTCCTCTTAACATTTGAGAACTTCCTATTGATCAAATAACCATGAAAAGGTAGACTCTCTCCCTCAGTTGCCTATGCACATCAACAACTAATGCTAGCCAGAGCGAGGAATATTAATGTTAGATTAACACTCTCAAACCTTTTCAGCAATTTGCCCGTCAAAATTGCACGGATAAACGATGGGGAATAGTAGCCTGCTCGTCCTTCTGCAGCTTACCTGCTAATGCATGCTTGTCACAACCCATGTTTTGCAAACTGAATAGGAACTTCCCTGCCTACCCGCCCATTTGATCGATGCCAAATACATTTGATCACAACTAAGAGATATAGTAACCGCGGATAACAGTCGTTCAAGTTCAGCATAGCGAGCTAGCAAAGCAATTCACATTTCTTGCTAGCTAACCAAATGACAGCTGCATCCAATGGGTGGAGGCAGCAAAAAAATGGGCCAGACCATTACAAACTGATAGCAATATTTTTTGGACTACCAGGAAACGTATTTGTGAATTATATTAATAATGCATTGAACTCCTTCCACAGTTGAAGTCGGAAGTTTACATACACTTAGGTTGGAGTCATTAGAACCTGTTTTTCAACCACTGCACAAATTTCTTGTTAACAAACTATAGTTTTAGCAAGTCGGTTAGGATATCTACTTTGTGCAAGTAATTTTTCCAACAATAGTTTACAGACAGATTATTTAACTTGTAATTTACTGTGTCACAATTCCAGTGGGTCAGAAGTTTACATACACTAAGTTGACTGTGCCTTTAAACAGCTTCGAAAAATCCAAGAAGCTTCTGATAGGCTAATTGAAATCATTTGAGTCAATTAGAGGTGTACTCAGTGCCTCTTTGCTTGACATCATGGGAAAATCAAAAGAAGTCAGCCAAGACCTCAGAAAAAAATGTGTAGACCTCCACAAGTCTGGTTCATCCTTGGGAGCAATTTCTAAATGCCTGAAGGTACCACGTTCCTCTGTACAAACAATAGTATGCAAGTATAAACACCATGGGACCACGCAGCCCTCATACCGCTCAGGAAGGAGACGCGTTCTGTCTCCTAGAGATGAACGTACTTTTGTGCGAAAAGTGCAAATCAATCCCAGAACAGCAAAGTACCTTGTGAAGATGCTGGAGGATTCAGGTACAAAAGTATCTATATCCACAGTAAAACGAGTCCTATATCGACATAACTTGAAAGGCCGCTCAGCAAGGAAGAAGCCACTGCTCCAAAACCGCCATAAAAAATGTCAGACTACGGTTTGCAACTGCACATGGGGACAAATATCGTACTTTTTGGAGAAATGTCCTCTGGTCTGATGAAACAAAAATAACTGTTTGGCCATAAAGACCATTGTTATGTTTGGAGGAAAAAAGGGGAGGCTTGCAAGCCGAAGAACACCATCTCAACCATGAAGCACGGGGGTGGCAGCATCATGTTGTGGGGACTCTTTGCAGCAGGAGGAACTGGTGCACTTCAGGAAATAGATGTCAGGAATTGTGAAAAACTGAGTTTAAATGTATTTGGCTAAGGTGAATGTAAACTTCCGACTTCAACTGTATTCTGCCAACAATGTGTTATTATAAGTCATGGAATTTTGATTAAAATATAACCTATTTTTAAAACTTCTTATTAAATTGGTTTTGAAGCATAAACTGGGAATGTCATATGCAAAGTAGTTCAAACGCTGTCAGTTCCACTTTAAGATACCTCTTGATGTGTAAGAAACAGACAAAGAAACAAAAGGCTTGCATGCATTTGCACCTGGATGCTGGACATAAACTCTCATACCAGATTTTTGAGCAGCTCACACCCAAGCCCTCCAGCTCCAGCTCCAATGACCAGGATCTTGCATGTCTCCAATAAGAACCCAAGGGACTGAGAGCATAAAATAGTTGGTTTGGTGAATGATTATCTCTATCCCCTAAATAAAGGAAATGTTATTAGTTATCTATTTGTTATTTCTTCCTTACCTCAATGCTTGGCTCAAAGTCAGGATGAGTGAATGGGCCGGGTCTCTCAAGGAACTTCTTCACATGGTTCCATCGGCCATCCCAGTCTCTACGGTCTCCATCTACAGCCATTCTGCACACAGAGAACACACGGTGTTCTTCTGCACATATCAATGAGAAATCATTCAAACCTTTACAAGCTGGATGAGTCAAAATGAGATAGCTAGCTAGGTAGACACGGGTCTGTGTACATTAACATCATGATGATTTCCCTAGTATAACTAGCTAGCTAGTACCTAATAAATTTTTAGATTATCATGCGTGAAAATTCAGGCTGCAGATTTCATCATTGGCAGCAGATGTTGCTGCTACTAACTAGCTAATGGAAACTAGCTGGCTACCATAATAGCTCTCCAAAACTATAGGTGGCATTCTGCATTATCCCTACTACAGTTCTCAGCAGTTAGCGTCTCCCATGACTGTCTCATGTGAACTACAATCCCAACACTGTTTTAAAAGGTGTACTAAGCAGAATTTGCTCCGCCATTTTCTGGTTGCTAAAATTCTAATAGTTTCAGTTTGTGTGACAAACAAAGCAAGTATATTGTAGAGAATAATTATACTATCTAAACCACTGTGAAATACACTGCTCAAAAAAATTAAGGGAACACTTAAACAACACAATGTAACTCCAAGTCAATCACACTTCTGTGAAATCAAACTGTCCACTTAGGAAGCAACACTGATTGACAATAAATGTCACATGCTGTTGTGCAAATGAAATAGACAACAGGTGGAAATTATAGGCAATTAGCAAGACACCCCCAATAAAGGAGTGGTTCTGCAGGTGGTGACCACAGACCACTTCTCAGTTCCTATGCTTCCTGGCTGATGTTTTGGTCACTTTTGAATGCTGGCGGTGCTTTCACTTTAGTGGTAGCATGAGACAGAGTCTAAAGCCCACACAAGTGGCTCAGGTAGTGCAGCTCATCCAGGATGGGACATCAAAGCGAGCTGTGGCAAGAAGGTTTGCTGTGTCTGTCAGCGTAGTGTCCAGAGCATGGAGGCGCTACCAGGAGACAGGCCAGTACATCAGCAGACGTGGAGGAGGCCGTAGGAGGGCAACAACCCAGCAGCAGGACCGCTACCTCTGCCTTTGTGCAAGGAGGAGCACTGCCAGAGCCCTGAAAAATGACCTCCAGCAGGCCACAAATGTGCATGTGTCTGCTCAAACGGTCAAAAACAGACTCCATGAGGGTGGTATGAGGGCCTGACATCCACAGGTGGGGGTTGTGCTTACAGCCCAACACCGTGCAGGGCATTTGGCATTTGCCAGAGAACACCAAGATTGGCAAATTCGCCACTGGCGCCCTGTGCTCTTCACAGATGAAAGCAGGTTCACACTGAGCACATGTGACAGACGTGACAGAGTCTGGAGACGTCGTGGAGAACGTTCTGCTGCCTGCAACATCCTCCAGCATGACCGTTTGGCGGTGGGTCAGTCATGGTGTGGGGTGGCATTTCTTTGGGGGGCCGCACAGCCCTCCATGTGCTCGCCAGAGGTAGCCTGACTGCCATTAGGTACCGAGATGAGATCCTCAGACCCCTTGTGAGACCATATGCTGGTGCGGTTGGCCCTGGGTTCCTCCTAATGCAAGACAATGCTAGACCTCATGTGGCTGGAGTGTCAGCAGTTCCTGCAAGAGGAAGGCATTGATGCTATGGACTGGCCCGCCCGTTCCCCAGACCTGAATCCAATTAAGCACATCTGGGACATCATGTCTCGCTCCATCCACCAACACCACGTTGCACCACAGACTGTCCAGGAGTTGGCGGATGCTTTAGTCTAGGTCTGGGAGGAGATCCCTCAGGAGACCATCTGCCACCTCATCAGGAGCATGCCCAGGCGTTGTAGGGAGGTCATACAGGCACGTGGAGGCCACACACACTACTGAGCCTCATTTGGACTTGTTTTAAGGACATTACATCAAAGTTGGATCAGCCTGTAGTGTGGTTTTCCACTTTCATTTTGAGTGTGACTCCAAATCCAGACCTCCATGGGTTGATAAATTTGATTTCCATTGATAATTTGTGTGATTTTGTTGTCAGCACATTCAACTATAAGAATAATAAGAATATTTCATTCATTCAGATCTAGGATGTGTTATTTTAGTGTTCCCTTTATTTTGTTGAGCAGTGTATATTTCCATAATCAAAAATATTCAGGTTTCATACAAACAGTGGCAAGTCAAATTCAAGGACTTTTAAGTACTTTGAGCTAGCTAGAGTCAGACTGAAATATCAGCGACTCTTTAACAGCTGTACAATCATTCTCAGAGAGTCAGGAGGGTGGTTAGGGGGGATGTCTATTGACACGGAAGGAGTCGAGGGATTTCAAAAAAGATCCTGTAGTCTCTCTGACACTTGCCACTTTAGGTCTGGGCTGAGGTAGTTCATTTCCATTCTCAGCCTATGTCGTGGGCGGAGTTTCCCATTGGACAGAGTGGTGAATGAAAGCGCTGCTAACCAGGTAAATCCGAGGGAGCAGGTGAACATAACGAGCATTTATGGGGGGTGATAAGGAACATATATAAGTCTAGGCAACCGTACCACCTGACATGATAACGCCTTACTAACATCTGCGTGACACTTGCATCGCATGTTAATGAAAGACATAATGTGCATAGTTTATATTTATATTAATTAAATCTCAACCATAAATGTTAGAAATGTACAATTTTCCCCGTGCAAGCAGACATTCTGACATAGCCACCTGGAACTATAGTGTAGCCTACGGCTTGTGTATTTCCTGTTATCGCTAATGGCCTAGAAATGATGATGCCCAATCTATAGATATTCTGTCTTTCCCTCAACAACTCATGGCATGGTATGATATCTTATCTCGCTGTATACAGATCTAAATGTTGTTAGCCAATCACAGACTGTGTTGTTACCAGTTCCACATCCACGGCTTTCAGGAGTTCATAGTTGCTATCAGACTCCTTGGGATGTCCCTTCAGTCGAATAGAGCAGTTCATAGACTTTCCCAGAGGGGCTTTGCTAATCTGGATCCTTGGGATGACATTACCTCTTTCAAGTATAAATGTTAATTGGTTAAGTTTAGTGTTAACTTAGGGTTCAGGGTAAGGACGTCCCAAGGAATCCAGATAGCAGTGACCGTTCATAGAGTGAGACTGGCACAGTATTTGAGAGCTAAGCGGCAACACAGACATTAATTTATTTGTTTTTTTACAATTGGCAGAAGTGATTTGAATGTCTGCCCCAGATAGTTTCCTTATTAGAGATGATAAAAATTATTACCAAGATGTCCTTGATCCAACTGAGCAGGAAGTAGGCTATATTTAAGTTGTGATATCGTTAGGAAATATTTAGGTCTACTGTGTTAAGGCAAATGTGGTCTATTTGAAAATAAGAATTTTTTTCTGATAACGTACTGTTGAAAGCACATAGGCAATATTATTTACTGTGTTGATAGCGTAGTAGGTTATTGTACAATAACATAATTGTATGTGCTAGCATTATTTATTTAATGGATTCATTTAATTGTAAATGAGATAGAATTACTTTTCACTGAAGAAGGGAAACGAGGTACAACATGCAACAACGATCAAAGACCTAAAATCATGCCTGACAATATCACAACGGTATCCTAACATGTTGGAAAATAGGCTACTGCTGTATCCACACTAATGTAAATGTACACTACCGTTCAAAAGTTTGGGGTCACAGAAATGTCCTTGGTTTTGAAAGAAAAGCCATTTTTGTGCCCATTAAAATAACATCAAATTGATCAAAAATACAGTGTAGACATTGTTAATGTTATAAATTACTATTGGAAACGGATGACTTTTGTATGGAATATCTACATAGGTGTACAGAGGCCCAGTACCAGCAACCATCACTCCTGTGTTCCAATGGCACGTTGTGTTCGCTAATCCAAGTTTATCATTATAAAAAGGCTAATTGATCATTCGAAAACCCTTTTTTAATTATGTTAGCACAGCTGAAAATGTTGTGCTGATTAAAGAAGCAATAAAACTGACCTTTAGACGAGTTGAGTATCTGGAGCATCAGCATTTGTGGGTTCGATTACAGGCACAAAATGGCCAGAAACAAATAACTTTCTTCTGAAACTTGTCAGGCTATTCTTGTTCTGAGAAATTAAGGCTATTCCATGCGAGAAATTGCAAATCCCAGGTGCACAACTGAGCAAGAGGACAAGTACATTAGAGCGTCTAGTTTCAGAAACAGACACCTCACAAGTCCTCAACTGGCAGCTTCATTAAATAGTACTTGCAAAACACCAGTCTCAACATCAACAGTGAAGAGATGAACAGGACAGCATCCTGGAGTCACCTCTTCACTGTTGACATTGAGACAATCTGAAGGTAATTATCTTTGCACACAACACAGCAGTGTCCAGGCCTCCACAGTATTCACTCTATCACCTGCTATATGGAGGGAAGCCGCAGCAGTTAACTGATGTAAACAATGTAGTATACTTTTTTTGATTCACTTAGTGTTTTTCTTTTGCTGTTTTTGTATAACGCACTTTGAGGTCAGTGATACTTCACCTGATGTGGTGGAAGTTGTCGAACCAAATTCAAACTCCTTCAAAGACCACCTTCAGACACGGACTGAGAAGGATGTGGAGGTTTTTCACCAGGTAAGAATTGTCCGCTGTATTTTCTGGCCTTCCAACAGATATATAAGAGATGTATTTGTAATAATATTAAATATAATTGCATTTATTTCTATTATCAATAAAGGTGACACTGAACATGGACAGAGCGCATGAGAAAAAGGGGAACCACCTGAGAAGAATCAAGAGAGCCAAGTGCTTTGACATCTGGGCAAATTACTTGGCTTGGAAGAAGGCAAGACCCGGGAAAGCTTGGTGCTCTTTCGCTCCTAGCTGGGGTCAACATCCGTTAAGGGGAATATAAAAAAATCTCAGATAACTATTTTCATTTTCTGCCTCATGGTGGGCGACATTGCCGTGCTGTCAGCAGTACCAACACTGGCCCAGGGGTTTCTCCAAATAATCAATCTCAAGGCTAACCACTGGGTCATGTTAAGTAACCGCCACTTCCAGATAGGTACTGTTAAGGTGTATGACTCCAGTGGTCATGACACCACCCTGGAGTTTCTCTCACAACTCATCTCTCTAACTTTCCCAAGGACCATCCCTTCCCAACCCCACTGACATCAACAATTAGAAAGGTATCCTTTATTTTCTGTCTGCCGTTAACATTAATCCATGTCTAATCAAACATTTAAAGTAAATAATTAAATAACTATTTTTACATACCTGAATCATTCAACCTGTGTGTTTGCTTGTTTACGTCTGTCTCCTACCCTGTTCCCTTTACTCTGCTCCTGTTCTCCAGGACCTAGGGGTTCTGCCTAACACCCAAACATGGGCAAGACAACTATCATACTGGGCACATAATGTGAGATACACAGATTAGCTAAAAACACTAGCACTGCAAACACTCAGAACAAAGAGGGCAGCAGCGCCTGGACTTTGTAGAACCTTCCATCCACACAAGACCCACCTCCTCTCTATTCCACACACCAGAATTCTGTATTTCAGTCTATGATTGCCATGTGAGTGTACAAAAAAAATAAATGGAGAATTAATTGACACAAAGATACCAAAAGAATATCAATGGTTATGCATTTAAATCTAAAATATTGCTAAATTGGTTTTCACAGCTGTTTCATAAGGTGTTTGTTATTGTAAATTGTAATGCATCCCTTGAAGGTATTTGTTAGTTCAACATTATTCATTGTATCATAAGACATACAATTGATATATGTTCAACCACAAGGGTGTACTAATGAGCTATGACTTTTTAAAATCATAATTGAGGACTAAAATTATTTCAGTGTTGGTAAGGGAATGCCTGTTTAAAATGAAAACATGCCAGCCAGACAAGCCAGTGTATGAATCAAATGTATTTGCATATTAATAGAGAGGAAATTAGTTCACTTTGTGATCTGTCAGGTAAGTAACATTAATGTGTGTGGGGGGGGCATTGAAATTATATTATGTTTACCCTGATGCCTGTTTATTCATAAAAAGCAGAAGATGGTAAATAACATTAAATCGCAATGGTTAGCCTATGCAAATTAATAGGAATACATTTACCCTAATTGGTAATATGACGTGGGGGAAAGTCAGGATCCGAGTCAGGCTTTTGTTTGTCAATTCCAGATTAAATATAGGTCTTCATGTGTATCAAATCCATAGGCAATTGTGGGCTAAATATATGGCAAAGAGCTTAAATGTTCAGGCTTCATCATGATCTGTGATCAAAACAGGCTGGGGTGTTTACGGTTCCGTTTAGTCTAAGGATATGCGTAAGAACGCAACTGCCTGATTCAATGGGATTCTCCTGAATAATAAATGTAATCTGTTCAATCAAATGTATTTATAAATCCCTTCTCACACCAGCTGATGTCATAAAGTGCTGTACAGAAACCCAGCCTAAAATCCCAAACAGCAAGCAATGCAGGTGTAGATGCACAGTGGCTAGGAAAAACTCCATAGAAAAGGCCAGAACCTAGGAAGAAACCTAGAGAGGAACCAGGCTATGAGGGGTGGCCAGTCCTCATCTGGCCGATCATGATGCTGTTTAGTATAGCTAAATTGCTATACTAAACAGAGACTTCAACTAACACGTAACACATGTAGACGTTTTTAAGTTGTTTGTGGTAAAATCATTCATAACAAACTTACATGCAAACGGACACATGACGTGTCAGCGACACGTTACGCAATGTGAACACTACGTCAAATCAAATCAAATTTATTTATATAGCCCTTCGTACATCAGCTGATATCTCAAAGTGCTGTACAGAAACCCAGCCTAAAACCCCAAACAGCAAGCAAACTGCAAACTGCAAAACTACCATTCCAGTGTTTTACTTGCTATATTGTATTTACTTTGCCATCATGGCCTTTTTTGCCTTTACCTCCCTTCTCACCTCATTTGCTCACATTGTATATAGACTTGTTTATACTGCATTATTGACTGTATGTTTGTTTTTACTCCATGTGTAACTCGGTGTCGTTTTATCTGTCGAACTGCTTTGCTTTATCTTGGCCAGGTCGCAATTGTAAATGAGAACTTGTTCTCAACTTGCCTACCTGGTTAAATAAAGGTAAAATAAATAAAAATAAAAATGCAGGTGTAGAAGCACGTCCACATGACGTGTACGTGTCGTGAAGCGTCGGAAGTTTGACGCCTTAGAAACAAACTTGTCTCCATTGACAGTCCATGTTCATTCATGGCGCTAGGAAGACGTTAGGTGACTTGGTGAGAGGTATCAGTAGCTTCATGAGGCTTAATTCTGGCATGTATCACACCCCATAAGTATACATGAATCCACTCGTTAGCACAGGTAGGCGCGATTAGAACTCAGATCAAGAATCCTTCGGAGTGTTGACCAACGCTGGGAACCCAATAATAAGTGTGTACACGATCCTGCCAGACTATTTTATAAATGTAAACAGGCCCTGTAACGTGGAGATATGTCCATGTGTGTACTCTAACCCTATAAACAGGTGTGTATCAATTTAACCTTTTGTTTTCTGAAAATGATTTCTCACTGATATGAAAGATAAGGTCATTATGCTTCCAAAATCGTACCACAAGCGTTGCGTGTTAATGTTCAGAGCGAGCGTTGACCTCTTAACAAAACTCCCGCATACAGAATACGCCTTCGTCTGTTGACTCTTATGTGTAATGCTCCAGGCTGGTAAACTAGATAAGTTACCTATCGGTTAGCCGATTTTCATCTGTGTGGAACTTAGAGTCATGATCAAGGGCTAGCTAACATAACTGGTCTTTTTGATATTGCAGAGCTAGAGCCTCTGGCCGAGGGTAGATTTGGTACACTTTGACTAGGCCTATTATTCCTAGCTAATATTTGCCTGGTCGTTATAGTAAACTAGCTAACTACTTGAATTGGGCCAATTTCCAAAACTGAAATTGTTGAATACATTTCCACACTCCATGCTAACTAACTAGTTGTGCAACTCAACTCAAACCTACTGCTGACAGTTTCAAGCAGGTCGTCACTAACTTCTCAGTCAGCTCCTCTATTTTCCTTCTTTTCTTCTCCCTAAAAATTAGAGAATAAAATAAGGTTCAATGCTTGTTTTACAGCAGCATATCTGTCAGCTACAATATCTATTTTAGTAACGTTACTTACGCTCTTCAGCATCCGCCATACTTTCACGCTGCCATGTCCCCAGTGCCTGTACTGTATATTCACAAAAATCAAACCTGCGTTAGCATTATGTGCTCAACTTTTGCACACTGAGTTATAATGGTGCTTTCAAGACAACTGAGAACTCAGGTAAAACGAGGTCAAATCATCACGTCAGTGATATTCAGGTCGGAGCTATAGAAAGATGCTCAAGACTCCGAGTTGGATGACCGTTAAAACGATATTTCGTTTTTTCCGAGTTCGTTAATGCTTGGAAGTCGGAGATTTCTGAATTCCCATTTGTTTTAAACGCGGCATAAGGTGAAGCCATAGACTGTTAAAAAATAGGGTGAAGCGCAACGTAATTTTGATTCACATCAACATTACTGCGCGTGTCCTACTCTCGCGAGAAGCTGAACTGCTAAGAACGAGAACTGATTTGATCAGCTGATCAGTCAAAATACTCGCGCAGTGAAACTCCGAGATGGCGAGTATGGAGCTTGCACCACTTAGACCATGGGATGATTTCTTCCCAGGAGCTGATCGATTTGCAAAACCCGACTTCGGAGATTTAGCTAAATGGAACAACAGGGTGATCAGCAACTTGTTATACTATCAGACCAATTATTTCGCCGTGGCCATAGTGGTTTTCCTGATCGTGGGGTAAGTCATCATGACAGCGCGAGCTTCCTAGCATTATCTACCCAGCTGCTATAGCTAGCTAGATAGATAACTAGTTTCTTTGATTAGCCTGCTATCCGATCCACGCGCCAGTCGTGGGCATTTATTCATAGCAATGCACAGTCCCTATATACCTTTTCATATTACTGCAACGACCAAATAAGAGACCCAGTCATGTCATGGAATTGGAATGGAGTCTGGCATTAGCTACTGTAGTTGGCCTGCTAAAAACAAATGTCATTGCACCACTTTTCCTGAATCAGCTGCCAGCAACTGTGACATTTTTTTGAATCATGGGAGCCATGATGAACATAGTAATTATAAGGTAGTGTAGGCCTTAGGCTAATAGTAACCAATTTCTTTATAGTCTAATTTTCATTTGAGTACTTGAGTACATTTCTCTTTTGAAATTAACATAAATGGTACTCAAAATATAAAAAGGTGCAAGTTGTCTCAGCTGTTGGGTCCTTATCTCAGCCACACACTGATCCATGTCAAAGTATGCTATTAATACAATTGATAAGATACCTGAGGAACAGCTTTGTATGTGTCCTAATTACTAAATTGCAGCTACAGTAGCTTGAAAGTTATATTATTTTAGAAAATGGCTCAGATAAAAACAAATAAATAATGTAAAGGTGTTCATCTTATTCCAGCCACCAGGTTGTGCTCATCATTACATGTATTTTGTTTTAGAGCCCCAATTGTTGTTTTGCATTGCCATGTATAGCGTTTGAGTGGATTTAGAGGTTGTGTAATCTGTGTTTCCCTTCTGTTGTGTAGGTTTCTGAACCCTCTTGGCATGTTTCTGGGCGGTGCGGTGGTCTCTCTGGTCTTCATGTGCTCGGTGTGGGCAGGAGAGAACAAGAATTTCATCAAGAACTTCAAGAAGAAGAACCCCACTTTGTTTGTCATCGCTGTTATGGGAACGAGCTACTTCCTGCTGTCGCTGTGTGGTGGAGTGATGGTCTTCATTTTCGGAATTACTTTTCCCTTGCTGTGTGAGTCTCAAATTCTACACTCATAGGGCGAGCTTTTCGGACACAGATTAAGATCTTTGTACAAGACTAGGCTTTATCTGTGTCTGGGAATTCAGCCCATAGGGTCAGAATCCTGATAATCACACAATGCACAAGTATGCACACAGTAACTAGCATGCAGATTTATCCTAACTTCCAGGCCTTTTCCAATGGTAACTCCATTGGAATATGGTGCAAACTAGCTACATATTGTATGCAAGATAATGTGATATAACCAAAGATCTTTGATGTCCATTACTGGCTGTTACAGGAAAGCCTCATACAAACTGCCACCGTAGATTTTTCAACTAACCTGTCCTTGATGATACTTTCTTCTTTTTCGATTTGGTGTAAGAAGTATCTTAGAAATGTCAGTTGCAGGTGGTTCTACAAAAATCAAAGGAACCCCCTCAAAAATATGAAATCCATGTTTTGTTCCTCACCATCTTAGCTGCCGCACATCTAGCACTTCCCAGCATCTTTGCAGGAACTATTCATTTCAATTCAATTTCCCCCCCCTTTTTTTGTTTTTGTTTAGTTATTTAACCTTTTTTGGGGGGGGAAATGTTCTCGCTGATATGAAAGATACATGCCGCAACGCAAGAGATGCGTGTTAATGTTTAGAGCAAGAGTCTGGGCTCTTAACATAAGTCCCCTGATCAGCAGATACTATCGTCAATAGATGCTAAAGCAGTTAGCGTCTATGAATGGGGTAGATTGTATTTTGATTTTTTTATTGAACCTTTATTTAACTACACTCTCTAATTGTATGGGTTCAATATGGAGAATGCATGTGCCACTGTTTTGAAAAGAAATAGCCTAGACCAGTGTTTCCCAATTCCAGTCCTCGAGTACCCCAAACAGTACACATTTTAATTGTAGCCCTGGACGATCACACCTTATTCAACTTATCAACTAATCATCAAGACCTTGTTAAGTTGAATCAGGTGAGTTTGTCCGGAGCTAGAACAAAAGTGTATGGTGTTGGAGTAGACTGGAGTTGTGAAGTGCTGGCCTAGACAAACTGCTACATTCTGAAATACACATTACAGAACACAATGTTTAGGGCAATTGATGGTTCTGAGAAAAGTACAGGCAACAACTGTAACATTGTGGTGGAAAAACAGGAGGCAGTCATCAGTATGTAACACAGGCTATCCCGAGAGGGCTGTCCTGTGGCTGCCGACGTGGTTGCTATGTACTGTCTGTACTACAGACTCCACTACATTTACTGGCTTACATCATGGAGTCAGCATCTGGCGAGGGAAGTAAAGATGCCTCTCCTTAACCCTTGTTTTTCATAACATACCTGGAAAATAATTGTCCTTCTCAGTTGAAGCTGCATAAGAGTAAGGCACACGTATGCACTTTTACAACATGTTTCCAGCTGACAGAATGGGAACATGTTACCATGGGAATCTCCATTGAGGATAGCATATCCTGAATGGGTAGGAAACTAATCCTGCCTTTCTTCCCTATAGTGATCCTGGTTCATGCGTCTCTGAGGCTGCGCAACATGAAGAACAGACTGGAGAATAAGATGGAGGGAGTGGGCATGAAAAAGTCCCCGATGGGCATCATCCTGGATCTGCTAGACCAACAGGAGGAGAAGATCAACAAGATCCAGGACTTCCTGGAGTCAAAGCTAAACAAGGATTGAGGGAAGAGAGCCAAAATGGCACCCACAACCTCATTCTGATTAAATTCAACATGGTTTGCTTTTTCCTTTAACACCAAAATCAAGTGTGTTGATTTGTACCCCATGTAATATCAGTGTTGTCGACATTCCCCCTATTTATCATTCTCACTCCATTTGTTTTGTTAGATTGAAACACCTTTGTACATTTTGTGTCACACAGTCCCTGATTTTCTTTGGAGCATTTCAGAAAGATTTGTACTGTCGTGTATGGATCAGATGTTGGGGGGAAGGCACCTGGCACAATGAAATGAGGCATGAGCTTTCCTGTGTATATTGTGTGTCCATTCAAATAAACACACAATACACATGTCATTATGTAATTGCAATATGTATCCAGGCACATTTGACTTTTGAGCGTGCGTGTACAATGTTAACAACAAAAAAAGCTGCATGCCAGAATGCAACTATTGCATGTTAAACCAATTGTGTTCAGTAGTGTAGCATTTTTAATGATCTTTTTTTATTTTTTAGATCAAATAATTTAATCAATCAGAACCAATTTATTTGCTACCTCAGAATAATCATCACTGTATTTTCTCTTAAGCTGAACTGGTGTCGCTGGGCTCCCCCTTATATTCACTGGTCCAGTGACTGCTTATTGACAAGTAGCAATAATGTCCCTCTTGTTACTTCAGACCCTGTGGGTTGGGCTTGAGATGAACATTATCAGATCATAGTTATGCAATATGGGAAAATGAATGGCAAATGCAGCTTTATTAATTGAAGTAGTCATGTTGTATATGTTAAAGTTGTGCTTTCATGTATCACCAAATCTTCTGTACATGTGTATTCAGCATAAAGCATGCAGAAAACAAATGTTTGCATTACAAAAAGGACAGGGTAAGGCACCAAAGTATTGATGGAAAAAAAATTAGTGCAAGAATGTTACCTCTGTACTATTAAATATTACACACATTATGAATGTTTGGTGTATTTTTGTTGTGTATTTGAAAATAGGGATTCTGATTGTATTTTCTTGTATTTCCCAGATGTTTGGAGATTTTTTTTTTGTCATATTAAAATGCCAATCCAATTTATCCAATTCCAGGGATCACCATTGGTAATTCATATAAAACGATTAAATAGATTTTAAGACGCTGTTCAGATCCCAGAATGAAAGGCCCAGTGCAGTCAAAAACATGATTTCCTGTGTTTTATACATAACCTCAGCAAAAAAAGAAACGTCCTCTCACTGTCAACTGTGTTTATTTTCAGCAAACTTAACGTGTGTAAATATTTGTGTTTCAGGGATGCCCTCATGCCCTCCCCCAACTGTTGCTTTCAGATCTCGCTATGCGTTTTGGATGGGATTCAGATCTGTACTCTTAGCTGGCCATTCCAGAACAGTCCAGCATCTCTTATTGAATCATTCCTGGGTGCTTTTTGACGTGTGTTTGGGGTTGTTGTCCTGCTGTGGGGTTGTTTTGCTGCCTCTGGTACTGGGGGCCTTGAATGTATGCAAGACATCATGAAATCACCAGGCTATCAAGGTGTTTTGTAGTCCAATGTTCAACCCAGTGTCCAAAAACTGTGTTTCTGTTGAAGGTTGTGGGTCTTCCAGAAAAAACAATGACCCAAAACACACAAAAGACAAAAGAGTGGTTTAAGAAGAAACACTGGACTGTTCTGGGGTGGCCAGCGAAGAGACTAGATCTGAATCACATCCATAACCAATGGCAAGATCTGAAAACAGCAGTTGGTGGAGGGAACCCGTCTAACATTGAAGAATTAGAACAGTTTGCTGCTGAAGAGTGGGACAAATTGCCAGTAGAAAGGTGCAGCAAGCTCATTGATGGCTACAAGAAGCATTTGTTGGCAGTTATCTTGGCCAAAGGCGGTGCAACCAAGTACTAGCTCCGGGTTGCCAATAATTGTGTCCATGCCATTTGTCTTTATTTTTTGAATGAAAATAAAAAACAACATTATACAAAAATAAAATTGGTTCTGAAATGTTGAAAATCCAATAACAAGGTGTGGAGAGTTATTTTCTATTTCAACTTAGAAGAGATAGGGAATGACACAACCCGAAGATCATACAAATGTATGTGAATGAAGGAAAGATTGACATCTGAAACATTTTGTATGTACACAGATTTTTTATGTCAATACAGTTATTATTCCAGTCCCTGAACAACTGATCCACAATGTTTTACACAGTAAAAGACTACGGGCTGGATTCAATCCGTATCGCTAAAGTATCACGGAAGATCCACATTATAGCTCATTGAAATTTAGGGCTTGATTCAATCTGGATTGCTAAAGCTTCACCGATTGCGTAATCAAAATGTTAATGTAATTTACTATTGAGCTGACACATGCAGCTTTACCGTGAATGCAGTCTCTGCTAATGCGGGAACATTGCCTTTAAATTTCAATCACGCTGTAATGCTGAACTTCAGCAATAGAGATTGAGGAGAGCCCCGAAAGGCAATGTTCTTGTGAGACTGCATTCACAGTGAAGGCTGCATATGTCGGCTCAATCGGAAATTACCTTTACATTTTGACGTAGATCTTTTGTAATACGGATTGAATCCATGTATATGGTGTTCAGCTATATCTATATTGAAAAGTTGGCAGTTAGACACCATAGTGGTTTTAAAAACCCATATATGAAAGATCCAAGTCATCAGTAGAGGATGTACTATGGTTTTGGGGCTGTACAAAGTCATGGAATTTTACACAAACAAATATAATATTTTTTTTTCTTAGACAGTCTTCATTGAGTCTACTTATACCTATGATGCACATTCTATGGTGCATTTTCCAGCTGTAGACTCATATCCAAATACCATAAAAGTTCTTCCAAACCTCAAAGAAGAAAACTTGTTCTGCCTGACCATGAGAACTGAGGTAGACTATTGTTACAAGTGGAAGACATTAAACACATCTTGTTGAACAAACACAGCCTGGTGTTGTAAATTCCTTAGAGATTGAAGAGACTGGTTTCTCTTGATTCCAATTCTTTGGGGAGCGGCACCTGTAGGAGTAATACATTACGCAAAGAAACAGCTGTGAGAAAGCTTTGATTGGCAGTGGAGGATACACAGATATATCACATCATTTGAATTACACACTATAAATCTGGTGTACATATTTGCTAGCGTGTGTCTAGTATGGGTTAAAGCTAACAAGTTTGATTGGACTAAGTTTCTCCAGTTCAAGAGTGTTCCACAATACATAAACTCAGCAAAAAAATAAACATCCTCTCACTGTCAACTGTGTTTAGTTTCAGCAAACGTAACATATGTAAATATTTGTATGAACATAAGATTCAACAGCTGAGACATAAACTAAACAAGTTCCACAGACATGTGACGAACAGAAATGGAATAATGTGTCCCTGAACAAAGGGTGTGTCAAAATCAAAAGCGACAGTCAGTATCTGGTGTGGCCACCAGCTGCATTAAGTACTGCAGTGCATCTCCTCCTCATGGACTGCACCAGATTTGCCAATTCTTGCAGTGAGATGTTACCCCACTCTTCCACCAAGGCACCTGCAAGATCCCAGACAGTTCTGTGGGGAATGGCCATAGCCCTCACCCTCTGATCCAACAGGTCCCAGACGTGCTCAATGGGATTGAGATCCAGGCTTTTCGCTGGCCATGGCAGAACTCTGACATTCCTGTCTTGCAGGAAATCACCCACAGAACGAGCAGTGTGGCTGGTGCCATTGTCATGCTGGGGGGTCATGTCAGGATGAGCCTGCAGGAAGGGTACCACATGAGGGAGGAGGATGTCTTCCCTGTAAA
Organism: Oncorhynchus kisutch; assembly: GCF_002021735.2. Lineage (NCBI taxonomy): Eukaryota > Metazoa > Chordata > Actinopteri > Salmoniformes > Salmonidae > Oncorhynchus > Oncorhynchus kisutch. The sequence continues at coordinate 66,296,691 of NC_034190.2, read as the reverse complement.
GCACAGCGTTGAGATTGCCTGCAATGACCACAAGCTCAGTCCGATGATGACACACCACCCCCAGACCATGACGGACCCTCCATCTCAAAATCGATCCCGCTCCAGAGTACAGGCCTCGGTGTAACGCTCATTCCTTCAACGATAAACGCGAATCCGACCATCACCCTGGTGAGACAAAACCACGACTCATCAGTGAAGAGCACTTTTTGCCCATCCTGTCTGGTCCAGTGACGGTGGGTTTGTGCCTATGGGCGAAGTTGTTGCCGGTGATGTCTGGTGAGGATCTGCCTTACAACAGTCCTACAAGCCCTCAGTCCAGCCTCTCTCAGCCTACTGCGGACAGTCTGAGCACTGATGGAGGGATTGTGCGTTCCTGGTGTAACAAGGGCAGTTGGTGTTGCCATCCTGTACCTGTCCCGCAGGTGTGATGTTCGGATGTACCGATCCTGTGCAGGTGTTGTTACACTTGGTCTGCCACTGAGAGGACGATCAGCTGTCCGTCCTGTCTCCCTGTAGCGCTGTCTTAGGCATCTCACAGTACGGACATTGCAATTTATTGCCCTGCGGCACATCTGCAGTCCTCATGCCTCCTTGCAGCATGCCCAAGGCACATTCACGCAGATGAGCAGGGACCCTGGGCAGCTTTCTTTGGGTGTTTTTCAGAGTCAGTAGAAAGGCCTCTTTAGTCCTAAGTTTTCATAACTGTGACCTTAATTGACTACTGTCTGTAAGCTGTCTGTCTACTGTCTGTCTTAATGACCGTTCCACAGGTGCATGTTCATTAATTGTTTATGGTTCATTGAACAAGCATGGGAAACAGTGTTTAAACCCTTTACAATGAAGATCTGTTAAGTTATTTGGATTTTTACGAATTATCTTTAAAAGACAGGGTCCTGAAAAAGGGAAGTTTCTTTTTTTGCTGAGTTTATATTACAAAATAATCAGACAACTTCTGACGTCTGACTAAACACTGTGAAGGCTGGTCAGATCAAGTTCAATAACAATGTGTCTGTTAGTGACCCTGTGCTAATCTCAGAATCATCAGTTGAACTCACAGCTTTGAGATAGGCCACATTGCTCTTTTTGATCTCATTAAGCAGTTCATCGCGGGGCATCACATCGACCTTGGGTGGCTGCCGCCTTCAAGGAACAGGCTTTAATGTCTTCATCACATCTTTCAGAGTGGCCTTCAGTTCTACCATCTCATCAATGCCGGTACCCCTCTGTTTTCCTGTTGTATTCCTGAGCTGGACGTTCAGCCTCTCTGCTCTCCTGTCGTCCCTTGGGTCCAGATCCAGAAAAGGGTCAAGCTTTTTGGGGGTCCTCTTCAGCTGGATGTCTCTTAGAGGGTTACCAGACGAGTTCATGCTGGGGGGTTGCGCTGTGGAATGTGGTAAATCTGCTTGTGTTGATACTGTGGAGAAGTGTTGGACTGCTTGACTCGGGAGGAGGGCTCTGGTTTGGGTTCCATGGGACCCTGTGGACCCTTGGGCAGCTGCGGCATGAGGGCAGGATTTCGGGAGGGACGTAGCCAAGCATCGCCAGCAGCCCTGGGGGCAGGTTCAGAGCCCGTTCATACATCTCAAAAATGTATGTATCTCCTGCATTTTTTTTTTTTTTTAAACCTTTATTTAACCAGGCAAGTCAGTTAAGAACAAATTCTTATTTTCAATGACAGCCTAGGAACAGTGGGTTAACTGCCTGTTCAGAGGCAGAACGACACATTTGTACCTTGTCAGCTCGGGGATTTGAACTTGCAACCTTCCGGTCATTAGGCCAACACTCTAACCACTAGGCTACCCTGCCTACCCTGCTTGCTTTGCTCCTCGTTCCTCTGTTGTCTCTGGCGGTCCAGGTTCCTGGTCAGTAGGTTAGTCACCACCATCCTAGGCCCTGCCTGCTCAAAGTGGTAGCCCATCTTCAGGAGGGTATTGTTGGCCTTGAGCAGGCGTGACACCTCCATCTCCGCGTGGTGTCCCAGCATGTGTCTCTGGTTGTGGAAGCGGAGCTCAGTGAGCGTCTCGTTGAACTGTAGGCAGCGGATAATGGCGATGATGCCCTTCCCTGTTATGAAGTTAGACTCTATGTTCAGTGTGGTGATGCTACGGTTCTCTCTCAGCATATTGGCCAGGTTGAAGGCAATGTTTTCGTCTGCACCGGTGTTGGCTATGCGAAAGGTTTCTACGTGTTTGTTCTTCTTCAAGGCATTGACGTATTCTATAAGGATTTCTTTGGGAATGTTTTCTATGTTGTTCAGGTTTACATCTGTGATAGTGGGGTTGTTGTTGCAGATCTTATCCAGGGTGGTGTCCAGGTTTGTCTCATTCCCAGAGGGTCTTGATGTCTTCTTGGCCCCATCAAGGCCACCAAGGCCCCCGCCAAGGGCCAGCGATGGAATATTTAGCTTGTTTATTACTCTCACCTCTTTCTCCGGGATAAAACAGGCCTTCTTCTCCTCTGTAGTCATCTCTGTTACTTCAGGAGTCTGTGGTGTTCATTTCTACTTTCTCAGATATTTGTGATGTGTTCTCTTTTTGCTCTCTGCTCTCAGTCTCTTTCTCCTCTTTCTTGTTGGTGAACTCTGGAGGGGGCTGCAAGGGACTGGTAGTGTATACAGTGTTTGTGCTATTGTCATCCAATGACTCATTTAAATGTTTATTCACTGGATGTTCATGTTTTCCTATGACCCTTTCATAGTTTATGTCCTTTTTATCCTCATCCTCTTCCTCCACTATAATTTCCTCTCCTTCAACACCATCTGTAGCTTCCACCTCAATGACTTCTTCTTGCACCTCATACACAATTTCCATGTGTTCAGCATTTTCTTTCTTTTCAGCATCCTCTTCCATGGTTTTCTGATGAAGACCAGTAGTGCAATCATTTAATAAACTTAGCCTTGTAGAGCATACAGTCAGTCAGTTAATTATGTTTGTTTATAATGTTATAATAATTAAAGTGGTATACAGTATAATATATTAAGATGTTTCACCAGATAGGTGCAGTGAAATGTATTGTTTTACAGGGTCAGCCATAGTAGTACGGCACCCCTGAAGCAAATTAGGGTTAAGTGCCTTGCTCAAGGGCACATCAACAGATTCTTCACCTTGTCGACTCAGATATTCAAACCAGCTATCTTTTGATTTCTGGCCCAATACTCTAACCGCTAGGCTACCAGCCACCCTATTTGAAGGCTATATCTACGGTATATTGACCATTGGTTATGTAGTCCCTTACCTTATTGGGCAGTAGAGTGACGGGGATCCTCTCCTCCTCCAGCATGCGTTTGGACTCCTTCTCCCAGTACAGATAATCCACCAGGCCCCTGTGGTCAAACAAACCTTCTCTGTCTGGCTTTTCTGCCTCTGACCCACAGGTACCCTCTCATCTGGGGCTATAACGTCCACCTCTTTCTGGAGCTCTTTCAGCTCCTCATGAGACAAGTTTGCCAGGATGTCATTTTCATCGATGTCTTCATCATCAGATTCTGCAGAGAGGCTTTTCTTTCTTCTGGTCCTTCTGTCTCTGACCAAGCGGTACTCTCTCGTCTGGAGCTAAAACATCCATCTATTTCTGGAGTTCTAGAAGCTCCTCAGGAGACAAGCTAGCCAGGATATCATCTCCATCAATGTCTTCCTCATTTATGTCCTCCATGTCCCAGGTCCCTTTGGTTGGACATATCCATCTAGAAGTCGTTTGACAAAATAAACTGTTTGTCAATCAACCTAAAGGGTAAAAAGTATATCCACAATGATTGAACAGTTCTAGAGCTGAGTGGACTGTGCTACTGGCTCTGTGTCTAGCTGGTAAATGGCCTGCTCACACCTCAGACAAAGTCTAAAATTAACACATAGGATCACATGGAAAATATGTTTGGTGCAAGAGGGTCAGGGGAGACATACTAACATATTCCTTTTTCAGCAGCTTGAGTCAGCTCAACAGACTTCATGATCTTGCAGCATGGCAGTTGATTGTGAGACAGGAAGAGGTGGAGATAGACAGTAACAGGTGGATTGTTTTTTTTACAAGCCTGGGGAGGAATCCTAGGGTCCACTGCATAGAGGGCTCCGCCCAATCCCTCAGAGTTCCCTGAAAAATGTAATAATATCTCCCTAAAGTGATGCACAACAATGAACAGCTGATATAAATGAGAATATCTGATATGTAGGGGGTTGCTATACTCAATGGGAATGTCCTGTTATCAGTATGACACCCTGTAGCATGTCATTGAGAAAGTCTTGTTTATCACACACAGGGCTAAAGAAGTCACACTACAAATCAAGTCTCACACTGTTTTTTATTAATGTCCCAAATCCAAATGGGAGATATTCACTCAGAGTAGAAGACAAACAATACATGGACAATGTAGAAATATGTAGAGAAACAAATAAAGGAATATTATTTGAGGGTTATCCAGACATATCTTTTTACATCATACAAAAAACCTACTTATCAAAAGTTGATGTTCTCCACATGCAAGCAATTTACATCACAATAACACATTCACAAATAATAATAATCTATAAACATGTACATTCAGATTCATACTTGGGAGAGGAGAGAGTGTCAATCCATGGATTGACAACCTGGGACTAAAGAAGGGTTAGTTTATTATTTTGTTATCACATTTTGTAAATAAAAATGTATACCTAAATGTTTTACAAAGATATTAAAGTTGATTTACAATATGTATAATGTCATAATACAATTGGTTCAATATATTTGGGTCAAAGATATCCCAGGGTTTGAAATTCACAATGATGAAGCTGCTTTTCCAGATCAGCAAAACTTTTGTGCCATCACCACATCCATGTCTTCCTGAATAATATCGATCTCCATCCAATCCAAGGCACATGGGAGAGTCATTCTCAAGCTTCATAGTATGTATACAGATTGGTTAGTTGGCATCCATCCAGAGGTCTGTGCTTCCAGTGTCAGGGTCATTGTGACAGATTTCATTCCAGTCCTCTTACCTTCAGTGGATGCTCATGTAATTTCCATCCATGAATAGTCTCCTGTAAGAGTCAAGGTCAATATAAAAGACTCCCATACTTTAGGATAGCATATTACTGCATGAAACCCCCTGCATGCTGCAACAGCTGAGATTATAATCTACTGTACAGGCATGGAAATGGAACAGAACAAACCAGGGATAAACACCATGAAAAAATATGTTATTAGAAAGAAGGATGTTTAACAAAAGCAAATGACCTACTGTCTTGTCAAGCATGCCATGCAATAATATAAGGAATGTCAAATGTGAAATTAGAACTTTCCACTTAATATGGATCACAATTTACACTAATGAGAGGCAAGCGAAAGTAGGTACATTCTACTACTGGTGCTATGAGGTACAGTATGTGCAGGATGTGGTGTGTAAACTGTGCATGTGAAGGTAGACAATGTGAAAGTGGGGTTTCTAGCTACAGGATGTAATGTACCATTTGCTTCACATTTCACTGGGCACAGACGTCGTCAGTTCAACGTCTAGTTTTGATTTAAATGGTTGAGTTGTCCACTAATGTGAATTCAATGTGAAATCAACAAACCATTTCATCATGACATTGGATTTAGGTTCAAAGTTGGGTTAAAAATGCTAAATTCCCTTACATTGATGACATTTTGAAAATCCAATCAGTTTTCCATGATGATTCAACATCATCACATTTAATTATTTTGTTGAAATGACATGGAAAGAACGTTGATTCAATCCGTTTTTCCCAGCGGGATGCAGCCATACTGAATTTGTGAGCCTGCTAATAGACCAAGATAATTTGGCAAAATCTTTGATTGAGCGGGTAAGGCATGGTCATCCATGAGCTAGAAGTATCTGGATTGGGCCTTGGCAGAATGTGTTACCACTGCTCTGGCTGTACATTTAATGGATGGTCTACATATTGATTTCACCTTGATTTTCACGGCACTAAATGAGCTACACTATATTGATCAATATGGCAAATGATGAGACGCAGATGGAAACTGAAAACAGTGGCACTGATGGAAATGGATTAGCACTACCACAGCCTATTTGCATCTCACCCTTCTGTGTTTGAATGACTGCCTAATGGTCTTCCTCAGCGCTATTGGCCACAGCACCAAACATCTTTACTGAATCTACCGGCATCGTATCAGACCTCTTCAACACATTGCATTCTGGGGGAAATCTATGTACATGAGGATTGAGGATGGACAGATCGTGAAAGGAGAGAAAGAAAGGAAGAAAGTGAAAAGATCACCAGTTCACAAAGAACACACCCACACTCATGAGACTGCTTCGTTATTGGGGTTTAGTTTCACACCAACAGGCCAAACACACTGATGTCACTTACTATCAAAGACTGTTCATAGATAAGGATAACATTTTAAAGTCTATCTGACAGCCAAAATGACCTGTCCAATCATGAGGAACAGGATGAAGGTGGAGAAGAGGAGAGGATGCAGGAGTATTAATAGCAGGTGGAAGGATAGCGGTAAGTGGTGACAACAAACGCTAGGATGGTCCTGAGGTTCAATGTCATTACAGGCAAACACATAGAGTCAACAGAGATGACATCCACAATAATACCTGCTATATTGCATAGGGAGGAGAAAAATATGAGCATGTTTTTACCTGGTAAGTTGACTGAGAACACATTCTCATTTACAGCTTCAATCTTGGGCATAGTTATAGGGGAGATTAAGGAGTCAATTGGAAACTGGGGATGATTAGGTGGCAATGATGGTATGAGGACCAGATTGGGAATTTATCCAAGACACCCCTACTCTTATGATAAGTGCCATGAGATCTTTAGTGACCACAGAGAGTCAGGAACCCTGTTTAACATCCCACCCCTACACAGGGCAATGTCTCCAATCACTGTCTCCTATCCAGGGACCAACACTGCTTAGCTTTATATTTAAGCCAGCAGTGGCTGCAAGATGGTATGCTGCTGGCTAAATAACCCTCATAAGACTGGTCTTGATTGAAACAATTTATTTCCCTTGTTTAGGTCACACAATTAATGCTACTATTTCCTCTAAAATCATGTGGGATATATAGATGACTACATGTAGGTGTGGGGCTGTGGTAGGTACTCACCTGATATGGGTGGGGCTCTGGTTGTAGGTGCCATGGGCTCCTGGGTGATGGTGCTGTGGTGACTCTGCCATGTTATCATTGTCTGTTAGACCCACAGTTAGCTGGCTGCGCCAGTTTCCTGTGCTGGTGGATGAGGAAACTAGAAAGAGAACACTTTTTAGTTGCACTAAAGAGACAGACAAATAAAGGTGAGTCTCATTGAATGACACACTAATCCTAACAATTAATACAGAATAATATTTTCATACAGTATGTTAGGAATGTATGAATTGTACTAATAAAAAATAAAAACATGTCCCTCTGTGTTACCGAGGGTGAACAGACAGAGTATGGTTTCTGAGGTGACCTGTTCCAGTATGATGAGAAGCAGGATCAACTACTACCTGAGGAGTAGGAGGTGGTTCGGCTGGAGTGGCTGAAGGGGGCTGGCATGGTCTGGTATCCAAGGCTGAGCTGAGAGCCGTTATCGTAGTCATACCCAGCCAGACCTCTACCTGCCTCTATGTGGCCCCCGCTGCGGTGGTACCAGCCTCTCAGGTGCTCAGCCACCATGGCCTTCTGCATGTTCTTCTGTAAGGGCTCATTGCGGGGCCCATGTCTGGTCCGGGGCAATCTCATGGTAGCGTAGGGGTTCTGAGCAAGGCTGTCCGCCCGATCACTACTGTAGGTCCTGTATCGCTCGTGTCCGTAATTGTGTACTTGGTAGGAGGGGTTGACATTGTAGTGGCCCTCAATCTCGTTCTCATAGACGTAAGCACCGTTGGAGTAGGGCTCCATGTCTGGACAGGGGTAGCCTGCCACGTAGTAAGCAGTTGGCGCGTAGTGTGCCTGGGGCTCGTAAGTATCACTAAAGCCGATATGGTTCTGGACCAAATTGGGCATACTGCCTGTATTACCGTAGACCTCCACCCTCCTGTGCAGCTGATGGTTGCGGGTCCGAGAGTCCAGGGTGCAGTAGTGGGGGTTGCCTGCGTAGTCCAAGCTGGACTGGCTGGTGTAGGAGGAGCAGTCCTCCAGGGCTTCTGTGCTGTTGTTCCTGCGGGCAGGGGACTGGGTAAACACTGGCTTCTCTGAGTCAGTATCCTTTAATAGCCGTTGCTGTGACTCCAGACTCCCACTGCGGTGCCTGAAGGACTGAGAGTTCCCATCCGACCTGCAAAAGTCACACGCACAAAAGAAGCAAATAGTATGGTTAAGAAATCCAGATGTACAGCACACTAAATTACAATTGTTTTCTACATCCTGCATTCCACCCTGCATCCCACTGCTGGCTTGCTTCTGAAGCTAAGCAGGGTTGGTCCTGGTTGGTTCCTGGATAGGAGACCAGATGCTGCTGGAAGTGGTGTTGGAGGGCCAGTAGGACGCACTCTTTCCTCTGGTCTAAAAAAATATATATTCCAATGCCCCAGGGCAGTGATTGGGGACACTGCTCTGTGTAGGGTGCTGTCTTTCGGATGGGATGTTAAATGGGTGTCCTGACTCTCTGAGGTCATTAAAGATCACATGGCACTTATCGTAAGAGTAGGGGTGTTAACCCCGGTGTCCTGGCTAAATTCCCAAGCTGTCCCGCATACCATCATGGTCACCTAATCATCCCCAGCTTACAATTAGCTCATTCATCCCCCTGTAACTATTCCCCAGGTCGTTGCTGTAAATTAGAATGTGTTCTCAGTTAACTTACCTGGTAAAATAACGGTAAAATAAAATAAACAATTGTTTTCTGTTAAACGGTGGGATGCAGGTAAGGTAGGAGAGTATAGGATAAATGTTCAGGGTCAGGGTGAAAGGGTAAGAGTTTGGCTAGGCATGGTCTGAGGGGTGGTGGAGGGTCTCACCTGAGCTGGCTGCTGCTGTAGGCGTTGCGGGTCATAACGGGGGTGGAGGGCATGCTGCGTGCATCCCGTGAAGGTCTGGGTAAGGTTTTGTAGGGGCTGCTGTGTGCAGATGACACCTCTCTGGGGTGGTAGTGGTGTGAAGCATCCTGGCCGTCAAACGCTAACCTGTTGAGACTCTTGTTGTTGTGGTGATCTAGGGAGTGCGCGGGGCTGAGCTGAGGGGAGCACTGGACAGACCGTGACCGGGGCCTATGAGCACCATCAGAGTCATCTGGACCAAAATACAAAACTCATGATCAGATGGGATTGGTAAAGCAGCTGTGCAACAAAGGTCAGGTAGCTACTGTATGACTGAACTCTGTGTCCCACTCACCATCATCCAGAATCTGACTATCTGACTGGGAGCTGGTCTCTAAACGGATAAATTCATCTGGGGAAGAAGAAGGAAAGTATATTATAGGCTACAGATTAAAGTACAAATGTATAAAGTCATATTGTGGAATGTGAGTGCATGTGTTTGTCGATCTTTATCCCCAGTACCTGTGATAATCACAGAGGCTCTTTGGGTAGGCTTCTTGCCTTTCTTGATTCTGTACTGGTTCATCTCGTCTTCAACCTGCTGCAGTTTCCTCATGGCGTCCTGACAGTTCCTCCTCCTCTTCCTCTTCACAGTCTTACAGAGCTCTGCCTCTGAGGTCAGCTTCTTAGCTGCTTCTACGATCTTCTGCTGCAGAGCAAACATGCTCTCCAGGTTCCTCAGATAAGGGTCCTAAAGATCAGAGTACAGACATTATTATAGACATTATTACATCAGAGAATGGCAGATCCATTTCAATATCCACTGAGCACTTTAAATGCAATATCCAATTGTAAATTACAGTAGAATGTAGTCATATCAACAACATAATATTTTGCAGTTTGTGCCTGTATTAGGAAAAGCATCAGGCAACTCATCAACACGTGATCCATACGAAACAGGACAGGACATGATCCTAACTTCATCACATTCCATTCATGACACAACATTTTTTCCTTCTTCAGTTTTACAGTATATGTGTTTCTCTGCTTACAGTAATATCCTAAAACCCCAAGTTCAAATCCCTGAGGAATTCATGGAATTCATGTTATGTCATATTCTGCAAAATATTAGTCTTGTTACAAACTTAACAAGGCCAACATGTACAACGGACGTCACACTGCTTGCTTAGCAGGTGCCGCTTCCTGATTGGGCTCACACAAAGACTGGAACACAGGACCTCTGCGTTGCTAGCACGCATGACCGCCCTCTTGAAGTGTATTACCAGTTCGGCACCACCGAAAAGTTAATAATTTGGCAGCGCAAATGACGGCACTTCAGGCTGAGGAGTAAATTTCACACATCCTGTCATGACTTCCGCCAAAGTCGGTCCCTATCCTTATTTGGGCGGTGTTCGACGGTCGGCAATCTACCTTTCATTTTCCATTTGTTTTGTCTTGTCTCCCCACACCTGGTTCCAATTACATAATTACATGTTGTGTATTTAACCCTCTGTTTCCCCCCATGTCCTTGTCCGGAATTGTGCACGTTATGTCTGGGGGTTTTGTCCCATTGTATATATATTGTTTTGTCACAGTGATTTTTATCATTAAACTGCGCCCCTGTAACACAGTCTTTGCTCTCCTGCGCCTGACTTCTCTACCGCCAGTACGCACGGCTTAAACATCCCCATGTGCTACACATGAATGTGAGATTTGGTTCTGGGTTCGTAGATTAGTTAGCAAAAAATCTGTCATATACTGAACAGTGCAGTTTCAATACAGACCTCGTTGTATGGGAAGAGGTCATCCAGTTTGAAGGTCGTTCCAACGCGTCGTCTGACATGAGGAGGTCTCTCGCCTGCAAACAAGGGATACTCTTTTGGCAGTTTGCCCGTGAGCTCCTGGAAACACACAACAAAATATCCAGGTCAGTTAGCTTTACAGAAAACAATGTGAGAAAACACGAAACAGACACTCTCTGTGGCACACTGGCTCGTACAGTTACACAGTGTTTCACTCCAATAGTCTCAACTGCCCAAACTAAAGCAATTTGTACAGTAGCTTGACCGATGTTTCACTGACTGACCCTGACTGAAATGAATTGCTGAAGTGTATCAGCCTAGCACCTCCAGAAATCAATGTAAGTAATTGTCCAAGAGAAAAATGGGCCTTTCACCGCCTCCAGCAAGCAGATTTTCTTCAGCTCCTTTGTTTTCTGGGTCAAGATGTCTTGGATCTCTTGTTCCTTCTTCTTTAGCTCAGAGATCTTCTCCTTTCTCTGCACTTCGTCCACCGCTGAATCGGCAGACCCTGTAGTGGTGACATTGTTTACACTATAAATGTACCGTAGGCCTATGTGTTAGTTTTGGTTGTACTTTTTCTAACACAGTGCATACAAATATGGGTATATTTTTTCCTAGCCCTTTATACAGGTATTTTAAAACACTTAGCTAAATATAGACTTTCAGCTACCAGAATGCTGACCTACCTGTTGACGCCAGGCTACCAGTGCTAGCCATAATGAGGTTGTGCTTTAGGTTATCTCCTAGTCTGGTTATCTTGGTTCCTCCTCCATGCTCTGTTAGATCGACGGCAATATCACCCAAACTTTTCGCTGCAGTTATTTTACCCTGTTGGATTAAGGATTTATGGGGTGAATACATACTACAAACCTACACTGTCTACATGTAAATATCAGCATTTAATCCGACATGAATACATGTATTAATTTAGGGACGCATGAAGGTACAGAACACAGGTACACTGATTAGGTCAGGACTAAAAAGAGATCATATGACATGGTACCTTGCTTTGCTTCCTGTCCAAGTAAAACTGGTGCTGACTGATGGCCATGACCCAGATGGTTTTGATCAGTGAATGGCTGGCGTACCATGTGTGGATAACCAAGCCGGTCTGGCCGAATGTACGCTTGGTCACTGCCCGCCTGTTTAGAGGAAATACATTAGGCTCAGGAAGAAGAGCTTCTTTAGCTGTCTAGGAAATGTAGTTGTGATAAATATTTATAGTTTGACTTGCCCTCACCTGTGAGGGTCATTCACCTCAACAGCAAATTTCTTCTCCCGAAAATACAAGTTCTCCAGTTGCTTCCACTGATACAGCTATGGAGGTAAACACAGAGAGACACAGAGAAACAACTGATTAATGATTGGTGAAACATTTACTTGAACTTTAACTCTCAAATCCTGCATATGACACCTTTATATGTACCCATATAAAGTATATGATTAAATAATAAGCATCTGTAATGATGAATCACAACAGATATATTACAATGACCTTATACTGACCTGGCTATGTCATAACACATGCCCACATAGTCAATCCCATGATGTAATAACTAGCAAACCGCAACCTTTAATCAAGTAAGTTAAATCACAACTAAAACTTCAACTGCCATGAAACAGGCAAGGGCTGTCAGGTCTATGATAGCATTATATCATTATACAGGTGCTAGTCCAGAGTAAATAGCATTTTGCTGCAAAGGGGCATACCACAAAGACAAATAACAATGTGTAACAGCTTCCATGGCTCATCACATTGCTCAGTAACCCCTCCAGGTGCTGACTGTTTACAGTAAGATATGAAGAATCCACAGAGGTGCATGACTCATCACCATGTCTAGGTTCGCCACACGAGGCAGGCATTTACAGCCCTGGTACAGACCCAAACTAATGGTTGGATTTTATAATCCACCCCTCTCTCTCCTATTATAGCTAGTTCTGTAGCCTATCTGTAACATTTACCAACACTATTGTACCTATTACATAATATCAGGGACAGAAAAAAACAATAACCCAAATTGTGCTACCATCAAAAATCACATCATAAAAAAGCATGATATCATCATATATGTAGTTGTTTTTCATTTAACAAAATGTTATTGTCAACATCCAATATGTAAAACTGTTGCTTTATCTCTTACCAGTAGAGGTCCAGTAATCCTGTTTCTATAGTAATGCTGTCTCTAATCCTTTTTGTCAAACTCAAACAACACAAACAACTCCTTTTCTCTGCTTCCAACATGTCTCCTCAGGTACTCTCAGCACTCTGAAGGGTAACACCCAGTACCCTGCCTTCCTGTCTTTGACATCACATACACACCCTCCTCCCTCCTCTCAACACTAAATGTCTGCCCAACCAGATCTCCTTCTCTCTCCGTGTTCAAATTCATACGCACATTAACTTAACACCGTGATCATGTAGCGGCAGACCACAAAGCTTGGTGTTTGTCCTGGAGAACAGCAAGCTATAAAACATCCACTGAACCAGAAGAGCGGGTTACACACTTGACACTTTATGTAGGACTCTCAGAATGATGAATATATCTACATGTATCAACTGATCTGGTAGAAGTTGAGCAGGCATACCTCTGTTATAAGTGATAGACATAAATATTATAAATACAGGCATCCAAAGTAATGTTTACCTAAAGGGATTGACCACAGAGTTGTTATAAACTACATATTCAAGTCTGGCCTCCTTCAGCTGTATTGGAAGCCTAACCCCGATCAGATGAATAGGTGATGAATGTGTGTGAGAGGTTAGTGAATCATGATAGTGCTACGTGCTGGAGGTATCTTTATCACTGACATTTTCATCTTTCCTCAAACAGCCTGCTGAAGCTCCTAGCGCTGTCAGGTATAATGCTACAGTAGCAGGCAGACATCTTATCTGCAAAATGAATCTCCTATCTACCTGTAAAGGCTATACTGCAAAACAACCGCTGTATGCTGCCAATAAAATATCTCATGCAAAACGAATCCTGTACTCCTCCATACTGTAAGCAGAGAAGAACACAAATGGGAACAAACAAATAACTGTACCTTCCTTGGTTTCAATTTGTCCTGCAAATCATATTGGCCAATTCCTTTGTAGCTGATCCCAAGCCACCATGGGATTCCTTGCTTGTCCTGTAAGGCAAAAGCATAGTTTCATGACTGAACTGCATTCATCCATTCCCTTACAGAAATCTGATTTATAATTGTATTTATTAGGATGTATAAGTGCAATGCACAGCTGTTGTTGTGTGCATAATGCAATATACTGTATTATTACCTTTACTTCATAATAATGAACACCATACGTGGGTAAGGATTCCACTAGAGTCAAATACCTGAAATAAAATAATTTTCTGTTACAGTAACATCCCAGAATCACTCTTTAACTTCCAAAAGGTGGTTTCCAGGGATATTATAGATGGTACAGGACAATGAGAGCATGATATGTTAAAGGTGCCTACAGTGAATCACAATGATTCACTGGCCAGACAGTAACTGAACTGGGTTATTGATTTCTATCAGACCTTGGCTGCGAGAAAGGAGAGTGTGAGAAAGAGAGAGAGAGAGTAAGGGAGAGAAGAAAAAAGAGAGGGAGAAGAGAGAGAAGAGAGTAACGAGTGTGTATCTGAGAGAGAAAACAGAGAGCAAGAAAGGGAGTAAGAGATAGAAAGACAAAAAGAGAGAGGACTGAGAGATAGCCAGGGACTGATGTTTTCAATCTTATGACTTGTGGTAAACAGGAGTGTGTGAGGGGAATGAGGGATCATTGTTTTTCCAATACTCACTGCACCATGGCATGTCCGCGGGAGACTCCTTTCAGCTGTTTGTAGTGCTCTATCACTCGATCCTCACTATAATAAACATTGTAAAAATGCATGATGATGACACCTTCAACTTCGAAGTTATGGGCTGCATCCCTCCTCCCTCTCAGGAATGCATCATACATCCTAAATCATTGTCTGCTACAACATTTCTTTTGCAACTATTTTTATTTAGCAGTTTTGTAAACTAAAACGTTACTAAGGATGCACATCATATTCAAGGTTATTTTACCAGTATGTAAGTGATGGGTGCTCCTTTAGCACCTTGTTGGGAAGAGTTGGGAGCTTCTTCAGATCCATTCTGGTGGTTTCATCACTGATAATAATGATAAAACAGAATAGTGAAATACAATATACTGTCGGCCCAATGCAGCCGTTTTTATCTCAATATCAAATAGTATCTGTGTAACAGTTAAGTACCTTACTGTGATTGTTTTCATAATTTTTTCTCTCCAAAAGAAACAAAAATAGCCTCATAGAAAAGAACATTTCTCAAGCAAGACTTTTACTAGGACTGCCTGGGAGTGGTCTGTGGGGAGGGGAACACTGAAAACTAGCTTTCTAATGTATCACCTGGTGATTTCACCAGGTAGGCCAAAACTCCATCCCACCAAAATATCATAGTGTGGAAATTTATATAAAACACAGGATAATCACGTTTTTGCCTGCACCAGGCCTTTAAATAATATTCTGTACATAACAGTTAGCAAATTACCATACAGAAATTATGTAGAGAAACCAGTGCAATAAGGTCTTCTAAAGTACAAACAACTTGGAATGAGCTGCTAAAGGATATCACCCCTATTTAATCAGACTGTCTGACCTGACCCACTGGTGCAGAAACCTCATTGGCAGACATGTTCCAGGTGCATGGCCACATGCAGAGGAAGGTTCTTCATAATGAACTAACTGAAGCTCCATTCTCTGGCCATCTAACCCCTGTAATTTATGTTCATTTGGAATGAGACAGGTGTGAATGCAGACAAAGATCCACAGTGTTCCATAATTCTCTGTCTACAGTATGGTTCCAACTGAATGCTCCCTGACAGTAAAGACGATGCTACTCCTGCAATAGACGCTTTATTAAAAGTGGTAGAGCTTTGATGTTAGAATGCAGCCCTGCAGACTGTAGTAGCCTTGGCCGAGCTGTCAGTGGTATGATACTCATTTGAAGGCCTGTGTGAGGTTTCAACACATCGTGGCAGGCCTCACAATACACAACATCTCTGCCTTCCCTCTTATAACTGCCTTCGCTGTCATTGATTTTACTGTTTTGTCTGGAAAACCAGCTCCAATATTTAAAGTCTTTGCTAAATGTGTGATGTTGTCTTGTTGCTTAGGTAGCTGTTGTGTTCAATACTCATTGGAATATATGTCCTTACCTTGAGTAATTCCCCTTTGCTTCCTGAATTGATATAAAAACAGCATATCAGAAGATGTATGCTTTAGAGTGGCAAATTAATATACAGTACAAATCCCAAGCAAATAAGAAACTAACCTGCAAGGCGTTTGCTGCTAATTTGAATACATTCTCACTTTCCACCTCTATATCGCCCTGTAAGAAATAAAGCATCATCATAAATGTGTTAATGTACTTATGGGCTGCTGAGACACTTTGCAGAGTCTGTATCTGAGCTCTGTTCCTATGACTAACACATATACATCAAAATATAATTATTTTCGACTAAACAGCAATCTACTCTTTCTGACCGTCTCATCTCATTCCAACAAAACAGTGTCTCACGGCCACAGTCAGAGGTTTGGTGGTTTATAAAGAGGGACAATGAGACGGTGAATCACCATTTATCTCAACACACAACAGAATAAGATAAGTAGCTTACATTGTAGACGGCAACTTTTGCATTTAGGAAGAATAATTCCACCGTTGTGTTGTCTTTCAGCAGTGTTATACTCTCGATGTAAAACCTGCAGGGATACGTACAAAGAAATCAAATCAAATCAAATCAAAATTTATTTGTCACATACACATGGTTAGCAGATGTT
This sequence comes from Oncorhynchus kisutch, assembly GCF_002021735.2. Taxonomy (NCBI): domain Eukaryota; kingdom Metazoa; phylum Chordata; class Actinopteri; order Salmoniformes; family Salmonidae; genus Oncorhynchus; species Oncorhynchus kisutch. The sequence goes on along the minus strand of NC_034190.2, from coordinate 66,280,139 downwards.
AATGCGAGTGTAGCGAAATGCTTGTGCTTCTAGTTCCGACAATGCAGTAATAACGAACAAGTAATCTAACTAACAATTCCAAAAAAACTACTGTCTTATACACAGTGTAAGGGGATAAGGAATATGTACATAAGGATATATGAATGAGTGATGGTACAAAGCAGCATAGGCAAGATACAGTAGATGATATCGAGTACAGTATAACATATGAGATGAGTATGTAAACAAAGTGGCATAGTTAAAGTGGCTAGTGATACATGTATTACATAAGGATGCAGTCGATGATATAGAGTACAGTATATACATATGCATATGAGATGAATAATGTAGGGTAAGTAACATTATATAAGGTAGCATTGTTTAAAGTGGCTAGTGATATATTTACATAATTTCCCATCAATTCCCATTATTAAAGTGGCTGGAGTTGAGTCAGTGTCATTGACAGTGTGTTGGCAGCAGCCACTCAATGTTAGTGGTGGCTGTTTAACAGTCTGATGGCCTTGAGATAGAAGCTGTTTTTCAGTCTCTCGGTCCCAGCTTTGATGCACCTGTACTGACCTCGCCTTCTGGATGACAGCGGGGTGAACAGGCAGTGGCTCGGGTGGTTGATGTCCTTGATGATCTTTATGGCCTTCCTGTAGCATCGGGTGGTGTAGGTGTCCTGGAGGGCAGGTAGTTTGCCCCCGGTGATGCGTTGTGCAGACCTCACTACCCTCTGGATAGCCTTACGGTTGAGGGTGGTGCAGTTGCCATACCAGGCGGTGATACACCCCGCCAGGATGCTCTCGATTGTGCATCTGTAGAAGTTTGTGAGTGCTTTTGGTGACAAGCCGAATTTCTTCAGCCTCCTGAGGTTGAAGAGGCGCTGCTGCGCCTTCTTCACGATGCTGTCTGTGTGAGTGGACCAATTCAGTTTGTCTGTGATGTGTATGCCAAGGAACTTAAAACTTGCTACCCTCTCCACTACTGTTCCATCGATGTGGATAGGGGGATGTTCCCTCTGCTGTTTCCTGAAGTCCACAATCATCTCCTTAGTTTTGTTGACGTTGAGTGTGAGGTTATTTTCCTGACACCACACTCCGAGGGCCCTCACCTCCTCCCTGTAGGCCGTCTCGTCGTTGTTGGTAATCAAGCCTACCACTGTTGTGTCGTCCGCAAGATGTTGTTGCCTACCCTCACCACCTGGGGGCGGCCCGTCAGGAAGTCCAGTACCCAGTTGCACAGGGCAGGGTCGAGACCCAGGGTCTCGAGCTTGATGACGAGCTTGGAGGGTACTATGGTGTTGAATGCCGAGCTGTAGTCGATGAACAGCATTCTCACATAGGTATTCCTCTTGTCCAGATGGGTTAGGGCAGTGTGCAGTGTGGTTGAGATTGCATCGTCTGTGGACCTATTTGGGCGGTAAGCAAATTGGAGTGGGTCTAGGGTGTCAGGTAGGGTGGAGGTGATATGGTCCTTGACTAGTCTCTCAAAGCACTTCATGATGACGGATGTGAGTGCTACGGGGCGGTAGTCGTTTAGCTCAGTTACCTTAGCTTTCTTGGGAACAGGAACAATGGTGGCCCTCTTGAAGCATGTGGGAACAGCAGACTGGTATAGGGATTGATTGAATATGTCCGTAAACACACCGGCCAGCTGGTCTGCGCATGCTCTGAGGGCGCGGCTGGGGAATGCCGTCTGGGCCTGCAGCCTTGCGAGGGTTAACACGTTTAAATGTCTTACTCACCTCGGCTGCAGTGAAGGAGAGACCGCATGTTTTCGTTGCAGGCCGTGTCAGTGGCACAGTATTGTCCTCAAAGCGGGCAAAAAAGTTATTTAGTCTGCCTGGGAGCAAGACATCCTGGTCCGTGACTGGGCTGGATTTCTTCCTGTAGTCCGTGATTGACTGTAGACCCTGCCACATGCCTCTTGTGTCTGAGCCGTTGAATTGAGATTCTACTTTGTCTCTGTACTGGCGCTTAGCTTGTTTGATAGCCTTGCGGAGGGAATAGCTGCACTGTTTGTATTCGGTCATGTTACCAGACACCTTGCCCTGATTAAAAGCAGTGGTTCGCGCTTTCAGTTTCACACGAATGCTGCCATCAATCCACGGTTTCTGGTTAGGGAATGTTTTAATCGTTGCTATGGGAACGACATCTTCAACGCACGTTCTAATGAACTCGCACACCGAATCAGCGTATTCGTCAATGTTGTTATCTGACGCAATACGAAACATCTCCCAGTCCACGTGATGGAAGCAGTCTTGGAGTGTATAATCAGTAAGACATCAGTAAGACATCTCATCACCCACTACTAGATATTCCCTAATGTAATAAAACTACTGCCGTCATTATCATCTTAAACCAATAACAGGAGATATGTGGTACAGATATTGACCTGGTGCAATAACTACCTGACCAGGAAGTTGAGGGCAATAGGCCCAGTAGCCCTCTTAGAAAAGTCATGTTCTAGAACTCTTCGGTCCAACTGCAAGTATTTACACTGGCCACTACAAGAGACAATGAAGAAAAGTGTTAAGTAAACAAACAGCACTGGTAAGAAGCATACAAGCATACATTTATCAGTGGAGGATCCTCATGGGAGGAAGGGGAGGACCATCCTACTCAGTGAATTTCCCCAAAAATGTAAATAGATAAAACATATACTAAATATATTCTCGGCAATATATTAACATGTGATTAAAACACACTGTTTTTAATGAAGGTTACAGTAGCCTCAACAGCACTCTCTGGGGTAGCACCATGGTGTAGCCGGGGGACAGCTATTTTCTGTGTGCATTGACTTCAATACAAAACCTATGAGGCTCATGGTTCTCACCCCCTTCCACAGACTTGCACAATAATTATGACGACTTCCGGAGGTCGTCCTCCAACCTATCAGAGCTCTTGCAGCATGAACTGACGTGTTTTCCACCCAATCAAAGATTCAGAGAATTAATCTAGTAATGAAAGCATCATCTACAGCTAGCTAGCACTGCAATGCTAAAATGTGGTGAGTAGTTGACTCAAAGAGAGAGAAAGACAATAGTTGAACAGTTTTGAACTAATTTATTTCTTTAAAAATTAAGGAGAAGCACCAGAGAGAGAGAGAGAGATTTCATTGTATTTTTTAAAACTTTTACTTTCACTTACTTAGCTAACTAATGCAGCTAGCTAATTTAGCCTACTCAAACACCAGGCTCAAACAGAGAGGAATGCCATTTATTTTTGTTAGCTAGCTAAGGCTATCCAACAATAGAACTCAAGGTCAAGGTAAGCTTTAGGTTTTATTAATTTATTGCCACCGGGGCCCGCCGGTGTAACTGCTAAACTGCTTGCTGTACACAGTACTGTGTGATCGTAATGAGTTAACTAATGCTCTAGCTCTAGTGATCAGGGGTGTATTCATTCCACCGAAAAACTTTTCTTAAAAGGAAGCACACAGAACGAAACGGGGATAAACCTACCTGAATTTGTCCAATAGAAACTCTCGTTTGCAAATGTTGGTGTCACACCCTGATCAGTTTCAGCTGTCTTTGTGCTTGTCTCCACCCCCCTCCAGGTGACGCCCATCTTCCCCATTATCCCCTGTGCATTTATACCTGTGTTCTCTGTTTGTCTGTTGCCAGTTCGTCTTGTCTTGTCAAGCCTACCAGGGTGTTTTTCTTACTCCTGTTTCCTTGAGCCCATTTTCTATTTTTTTAATCATTCTGCCTGCCCTTACCGAGTCTGCCTGCCGCTCTGTACCTTTTGGACTCTGCCCTGGACTACCGACCCCTGCGTGCCCTTAACCTGTCCTTTGCCTGCCCCCTGTTTAAATAATAAACGTCCGTTATTCGAACACTCTGCATCTGGGTCTTTTTCTGAGCCGTGATAGTTGGACTAATGATTACACTCTAGATCAGCTAGATGACGGTATTTGGTGTGTCACTGTCTGTCACCTTGATTACTCAAATTTGTCTCTCGACCTGTGCACCTACGTTATAAACTTTCATTCATAGGCTAGTTTGTAGCAACCTCATGATGGGTATAGGGAAAAATACGGTATCATGTAGTAGCCTAAACCTATCAATGTTACATTGTGAATGGAATATGAATGACAGTCATCCAATATGCTGTAATAGAAATATGCTCATAAAATGTTTAATTGTCCTCCCTAATCTTAAATAGCCAAGACCACCACTGAGCGCTCGCAAGCACTCACACACACTGGCACAAACACACACGCACACACACACACACACACACACACACACACACACACACACACACACACACACACACACAAACACTGTATGCTCTAACACCCAGATACTTACAAAATAAGCAGTGTCTTACCTGTCATCAACAAATGTTAGGCCGAAGTATTCCTTCTCTTTGAGGTTAAAATGGGAGGACACCAGATCTAGCAGTTCACGGGACAACAGCTTGGGCTGTGGAATAGGAAATTGTTTGAAGAGGGCATTAGGCCTATCTATTTGAGGGCATTATCATTTTTAGTCCAAATTATTTGAAATTCATAGGAAACTAAAGTACTGTTACAATAATCTCATAAAATGATTTAAGATATTGTACCTGAACCAGCAGATCAAGTTTCCTGTCGTCAAGGAGATGAACCTGGCAGAGTCTCCCCTCCGTCATCTACAATGGAGTACAGGAAGTAAATGCTGAGTATTGGATTTGTTCATACTGTCAATCAACACCAACCCTGCTTAGATGCAAATGCAATTAATGACAATTGTAGGACATTTCAGTTGTGTAGAAATCTTGTCTCAGTCAATACAAATGGACCAAAATCAAACATCAGCCAAGGCTTTCTTTCTTTTTGTAAAACCTTATATTTACCCATTTTCTCCCCAATTTCATGATATCCAATTGGTAGTTACAGTCTTGTCCCATTGCTGCAACTCCCGTACGGACTCGGGAGAGGCGAAGGTTGAGAGCCATGCGTCCTCCGAAACATGACCCTGCCTAGCTGCACTCTTTCTTGACACACTGTTCACTTAACCCAGAAGCCAATTGGCCACAGTGCAGCTACAAAGGAATTGGCCACAGTGCATCTACAAAGGAATTGGCCACAGCTGGCAACTGAAGTCAGCGTGCGTGCACCCTGCCCGCCACAAGGAGTCTCTAGAGTGTGATGGGACAAGGACATCCCGGCCAGCCAAACCCTCCCCTAACCCGGACAGCGCTGGGCCAATTGTACGCCCTGCTTCATGGGTCTCCCAGTCTCGGCCAGCTGCGACACTGCCTGGGATCGAACACGGGTCTGTAGTGACGCCTCACGCACTGCGGTGCAATGCCTTAGACTGCTGCACCACTCAGGAGGCACAGGGCTTTCTTTTTAACAAAGTCAATGCACAGGATAGAGAACTTAATCACGTTCAGGAAATAATAACTGATGTTGTTTTTAATTACAAGGACTCCATTGTCTCATGGATTTAGCAGTAAAGTAACCCAAAGAGGATTTGTTGTTCTGAAGGTTTTTAAGTAATTCTGTGGGGGAGAGTGGGGTAAGTTGAGGTGTTTTACATTCAGCATCACTCCGTCAAGGGAAACATAGTATTCCTTCCAACAAAGATATGTACATGTATTTCAATATGTTGTGTATCCCTAAAACTAATCAGAATTCATGTACATTTTAGTTTTGAAGCTAACCTAGGCTAATGTGATTAGCATGAGGTTGTATTTAACAATAACATTTCCAAGGACATAGACATATTTGATATTGGCAGAAAACTTGAATTCTTGTTAATCTAACTTCACTATCCAATTTACAGTAGCTATTACAGTGAAATAATACCATGCTATTGTTTGAGGAGAGTGCACAGTTATGAACTTGAAAATGTATTAATAAACCAATTAGGCACATTTGGGCAGTCTTGATATAAAATGTTGAACAGAAATACAATGGTTCATTGGATCAGTCTAAAACATTGCACATACACTGCTGCTCTCTAGTGGTCAAAATCTAAATTGCACCTGGGCTGAAATAATACATTATGGCCTTTCTGTTGCATTTCAAAGATGATGGTACAAGAAATATGTTTGTATTATCTTTTACCAGATCTAATGTGTTATATTCTCCTACATTAATTTAACATTTCCAGAAACATCAAAGTGTTTCCTTTCAAATGGTATCAAGAATACCATATCCTTGCATCAGGTCCTGAGCTATAGGCAGTTAGATTTGGGTATGTCATTTTAGATGAAAATTGAAAAAAAGGGGCGGATCCTTAAGCTGATTTCAGTACTGAATTAAATATTAGCACTACATTTTAAAAACATGTCTATCTTTATTTCCAAAACACAATTAAACTAAATCACTAAATCATCACTTTTTTTGTCTTTTAATCCTTTGAAGCATCTTTTAACATAGGCTTAACAACTATCAAACACTCTGTACTTTTTTTTACATAGACCAGGCCCTGTTGTTGCCTCATATCCAATCGAAAAATGCCTTGCATTACGCCTGTGAAGAAAACACTTCAATTTGCTCAACTTGCCATGGGCTCAACCATTGGCTATATTTGACTATATTAACCCACACAGCTACAAGGATGCACTTTCATGCTAGGTTTAGAACTTCATAATGAAGCTTATAGAAACCCCAACTGAGGTTTACAGCCATTTTAAAATGATCTACTTTTGTTTAGATACAAGCATCATGAACCCTCTAACACAATAAATTAATTTTTGGACCTAACTTTCTACCACTTTTTTCATGTGATTTCTTCCATCACAGACTCCATGAAATTATGACATCTACCTAAATATTGAGCAAATTATACATTTTTTGTATGGTTTCATAGAAATAAGGGTGGCTCAACTTACCCCTTTGGCTCACCTTACCCCACTCTTCCCCCAAAATCCTTTTGTAGCACTTAAAAACGTAAAATACATACACATACTCCAAAAACAATCAACACCACACCTGACTCTAATCTGTGTCCACCAAATTATGGCATGAAGTGCTAAAATATAAAATATACAACCTGCAATGGCTCACAAAACATTCTCAATATCACATATAGTAGTTACAGGTAACACTAAAGCAGGCAAAGACACACACCTCCACCAGCCCTGTCCTCTAACAGCCCTATACTGTAAATGACAGATGAAGTCCTACTGATCTATAAAGTGCTGCTGTACCTGGTAGAGTTCCCCTGGGAGGACACACGTCTGAACACATCCCTGTCCAGAGCTCATCATCCCTAGCATGTAGCCCTTCTTCCTCAAGATCCACACACTGACAACCAGCACAAAGCGAGCACCTCTGACCAACAGCTTGTCCATACTGCACGCTAGCTAACACCCAGCCGGGCTTTGGCTTGGCTGTCCCTGCTCTGCAACGCCTGATACCTACCAAACCCAAGTCTGGCTGGGTTGGTTTGCGTAACAATATCATTGATATGTGCTGCTAACCCATTGAGCTAAGGCACGTCTGGGTCAGATGCTAGACTACAGACTTTTCTTTCAGAGCCCTGCTTCTGCTAAGCCTGAGGGAAAATGGGTCAGCCAGGAGACGTGGTGCAGGTGACTCCTATTGTATCCAAATCATTTATGCTCTAGGAAACATAGAGCATGAGGAAACCAAGGTGTTGGATACCAGACAGTAATACCGCCTCTGTCTCAGACAAATCTAATAATACATTTTGTATAGCGCATTTCATTACATAAAATAATCTCAAAGAGACTAAAAAGCTAAACCAACAACCAACTAATTTAAATTGAGATGGTAGAGATGGAGATTGAATGTCTCTATTTGGCTTTGGATGAAAGGCTGGGAGTTGAAGCAGTTCGGGTAGGAAAGTCATAATTAACAAATCAAATGTTAATTAATCATTCAATTAAGGGGTCTGATTTAAAGGCCCTGTAACACTGACAATGTGATCAATTAGAAAAAAATAGGATCTAATGTTAAATATGCACATTCAATGGATCCAATTAATTTTGCATGACTGCATGTCACTCACAGAGACCTACAGTATTTGTCACAGTGCACTGACATTGTTATGCCACTATTATAGCAGCAGGATGTCTAGTGTATTTGTGATGACAATGCCATCGTGCTTTAATGTGTGCAGATTGCAGAACCAGCTGCCAGGAGCTGGACAGTTGTAGCTATTACATTTTCAGAATTAGATGGGTCATAGTGATTTGTCACTACAGTGAGTATTCTATGTGGGCAGAAAATGTCAAAAAAATGTTTCTTACTTAAGGCCCTCATGTGCATGAACATGTGAGGATTCATTTCCAATGTGTACTTGGAGTATCAGCCAATTTAATTGAATGAGCGTTTTGTGATTGGTTTTCCCACATTTAACATTTGGACAGTGGGAAATGTCAAATCCTCTCAACATGATCTAATTTTATCACTCTGGACAGAGCTTTCCACAAGATTTTCCAGATGCACAGATCTAGGAGCTAAACGCTAACTTTTATGTCACTTCTAAATTCTATTTCACTTTTCTTTAAGGATGTTTATAGCCAACCCATCCTCATATCAAGTCCCGTTGAGATTCAGCCTGTAGATACTGTAGCAATAATATTTGCACGTATAACTATATAAAGTCCATTTATGCTAATGCATGAGATGATAATGATATTGATTTATTGACTGGAATATTGATTCCAGTTTTCCAGTGTTGTGTTTATCCAAGACCACTGACACTGCTTAGTCAACCAAACACATTACATTCAACAGCTCTCAAGAAAACACCACTTGCCTTCAGACATGCAATTAATCCCACGTGGCAGAGATGTAGCGGGACATGATGAAAGAAGTGTAAAGGCTTTCTGTGTGTCTTTGGAGCCAGACTGCTGTCTGAGAAGTTGGCCACAGGCAATGGGCATGGGACTATAAGGAATAGGGCCTAGGAGCCTGGGTGATATGGAGAGCTTGTCATGGATGGCCTGTTACGGATTGGCGCTGGCCCTCTGCACTAATATCAACTGTGTTAAGTGGATCTAAACATTACCCTCTTATAATGCTTGACTTGCATATATGTCATCATAAATGTCTTGCTTCACATAACGTTATCAACAATGGCACTTTCACATGGCAGTTTGTAATGATTATAGATTACGTGACAATGATGATGAGGTTTAATGACAGGCTAAGTATTCAGGCATATTGTTGCATGAACCAGTATCTGAGCAAAAGTGACGATGAATATGACGAGATCTCCTCTCTGCCCAGAAAGCTTCCATTCATCTTCCCATTAGACAGCTCTGCAAGCGTTATAATGTTAAAATAATTGTTTTACACACCAAATATGCCTGGCCTGCCTGCAACTATCCTCATTTACTGCCGCCACACCCAGCATGTACTTCCAAGAAAGGTCTAAATAAAAATGGTCAAGCAACCCCCCAAAAAAGGTATGGATTGTTTTTGACCGGAAGAGGTGTGTCTTCCGGTCAAAAACAATACATTCATATTTTTCCGGTTGCTTGTACATTTTGATTTAGACCTGTTTTAGAAGTACATACCAGGTGTGACGGCAGTAAATCACATGAAACGGCTGGTTTTGTCATCATGGCCTGGCTGCACCTCCTCTTATCTCGGTTTCCTGGCTTCATGCATTATTGATGAAACCTGGTCTCGCACGCCAGCCCACGTCTGCTCTTTAGACTTATATACTTGTCCTCTGCACATGGTTTAGATATGTATTGTGACGCAGGGCTAAATGATCTCTTGATTCCTTTATACACATTTCCATGATCAGGTTGACATTTCCTGGAGTCATACTGCAAAGCAATCTATAAGACTTAGTCTATGTTTTTGTGGTAATTTGCCTTGATGTGTCAAGGGTGGATTTGACAACTTTAGTTCAGTAAAAACTCATTAGAAACTGAATGAGTTAACATCAGGGTTCCCACTCCAAAAGAAAACCAAACACTCTTAAGCAGCCAAAACAATGTCTTCCTGTGATTTCAGGTGTCTGTAAACAGCCTACTAAACAGGATACCCAGCTCCAATTCTATCAAGCCAGGGTGACCTCAATGTAATCAAGTAGTTTTCCATTCAGTCACAACACTCTTTTCAGCTAGGGCACCACAAAACCTCTCCGGTGTTGTGACACGAGACCACTTGTTGGTTGCTTGGGAAGGAAATTACCCAAAAGCAACTTGTAACTTGCATCTTTGACTTCTGCTGATGACTGGTCATGACCTCCAGCACCATAGCTAACCTCTAGGTAAGGCTACACAGAGCAGCAGTATTTGAGGGGAGGCTGAGACACCTGTTCCCCCAGGCTTAGTGCCTTCTGGGATCCTGAGGCAGTGAGTTGATAGGAGTGGTGTTTGGAATTCTACCATATCTGATTTCTCCTTTGGCCAAATTTTGTCATTGGTAAAATATAATGACCATGGCCTTCATCTAGCTGGAAACTGCTGATTTTTTTAATGGAATATCTACATAGGAGTTCAGAGGCCCATTATCAGCAACCATCACTCCTGTGTTCCAATGGCACATTGTGTTAGCTAATCCAAGTTAATAATTTTAAAAGGCTAATTGATCATTAGAAAACCCTTTTGCAATTATGTTAGCGCAGCTGAAAATGTTGTGATGATTAAAGAAGCAGTAAAACTGGCCTTCTTTAGTCTAGTTGAGTATCTGGAGCATCAGCATTTGTGGGTTCGATTACAGTGTCACGATCGTCGTAAGAAACGGACTGGCCGCTCTGGCGGATCTTGGCTGAATGGCGGCTCTGGAGGATCCTGGCTGACTGGCGGCTCTGGAGGATCCTGGCTGACTGGCAGAGACAACAATTAACACCTGCCTCTGATTGAGAACCATATCAGGCCAAACACAGAAAAGACAAACTAGACATCCAACATAGAATGCCCACCCAGCTCACATCCTGACCAACACTAAAACAAGGAAACACAAAAGAACTATGATCAGAACGTGACATACAAGCTCAAAATGGCTAGAAACATAGCACTTTCTTCTGAAACTAGTCAGTTTATTCTTGTTCTGTGAAATGAAGGCTATTTGAATGAAGGCCAGTTGAGAACAAGTTCTCATTTACAACTGTGACCTGGCCAAGATAAAGCAAACCAGTGTGACACAAACAACAACACAGAGTTACACATGGAATAAACAAACGTACAGTCAATAACACAATAGGGGAAAAATCTATATACATTGTGTGCAAATGAGGTAAGATAACGGAGGTAAGGCAATAAATAGGCCATAGTGGCGAAGTAATTACAATTTAGCAATTAAACACTGGAGTGATAGATGTGCAGAAGATGCATGTGAAAGTTGAGATACTGGGGTGCAAAGGAGCAAAATATAAATAACAATATGGGGATGAGGTAGTTGGATGGGCTATTTACAGATGGGCTATGTACAGATGCAGTGGTCTGTGAGCTGCTCTGACAGGTGATGCTTAAAGTTAGTGAGGGAGATATGAGTCTCCAGCTTCAGTGATTTTTGCAGTTCGTTCCAGTCATTGTCAGTAGAGAACTGGAAGGAAAGGCGGCCAAAGGAGGAATAGGCTTTGGGGGTGACCAGTGAAATACAGTGGGGCAAAAAAGTATTTAGTCAGCCACCAATTGTGCAAGTTCTCCCACTTAAAAAGATGAGAGAGGCCTGTAATTTTCATCATAGGTACACTTCAACTATGACAGACAAAATGAGAAAATAAAATCCAGAAAATCACATTGTATGATTTTTAGTGAATTTATTTGCAAATTATGGTGGAAAATAAGTATTTGGTCAATAACAAAAGTTTATCTCAATACTTTGTTATATACCCTTTGTTGGCAATGACAGAGGTCAAACCTTTTCTGTAAGTCTTCACAAGGTTTTCACACACTGTTGCTGGTATTTTGGCCCATTCCTCCATGCAAATCTCCTCTAGAGCAGTGATGTTTTGGGGCTGTTGCTGGGCAACACGGACTTTCAACTCCCTCCAAAGATTTTCTATGGGGTTGAGATCTGGAGACTGGCTAGGCCACTCCAGGACCTTGAAATGCTTCTTACGAAGCCACTCCTTCATTGCCCGGGCGGTGTGTTTGGGATCATTGTCATGCTGAAAGACCCAGCCACGTTTCATCTTCAATGCCCTTGCTGATGGAAGGAGGTTTTCACTCAAACTCTCACGATACATGGCCCCATTCATTCTTTCCTTTACACAGATCGGTCGTCCTGGTCCCTTTGCAGAAAAACAGCCCCAAAGCTTGATATTTCCACCCCCATGCTTCACAGTAGGTATGGTGTTCTTTTGATGCAACTCAGCATTCTTTGTCCTCCAAACACGACGAGTTGAGTTTTTACCAAAAAGTTATATTTTGGTTTCATCTGACCATATGACATTCTCCCAATCTTCTTCTGGATCATCCAAATGCTCTCTAGCAAACTTCAGACGGGCCTGGACATGTACTGGCTTAAGCAGGGGGACACGTCTGGCACTGCAGGATTTGAGTCCCTGGCGGCGTAGTGTGTTACTGATGGTAGGCTTTGTTACTTCGGTCCCAGCTCTCTGCAGGTCATTCACTAGTTCCCCCCGTGTGGTTCTGGGATTTTTGCTCACCGTTCCTGTGATCATTTTGACCCCACGGGGTGAGATCTTGCATGGAGCCCCAGATCGAGGGAGATTATCAGTGGTCTTGTATGTCTTCCATTTCCTAATAATTGCTCCCACAGTTGATTTCTTCAAGCCAAGCTGCTTACCTATTGCAGATTCAGTCTTCCCAGCCTGGTGCAGGTCTACAATTTTGTTTCTGGTGTCCTTTGACAGCTCTTTGGTCTTGGCCATAGTGGAGTTTGGAGTGTGACTGTTTGAGGTTGTGGACAGGTGTCTTTTATATTGATAACAAGTTCAAACAGGTGCCATTAATACAGGTAACGATTGGAGGACAGAGGAGCCTCTTAAATAAGAAGTTCTGTGAGGTCTGTTCTACAGGTCTGTGAGAGCCAGAAATCTTGCATGTTTGTAGGTGACCAAATACTTATTTTCCACGATAATTTGCAAATAAACTCTTTAAAAATCCTTCAATGTGATTTTCTGTTTTTTCTTTCTCATTTTGTCTGTCATAGTTGAAGTGTACATATGATGAAAATTACAGGCCTCTCTCATCTTTTTAAGTGGGAGAACATGCACAATTGGTGGCTGACTAAATACTTTTTTGCCCCACTGTATACCTGTGGGAGCACGTGCTACGAGTGGGTGCTGCTATAGTGACCAGTGAGCTGAGATAAGGCGGCACTTTACTTAGCAAAGACTTATAGATGACCTGGAGCCAATGGGTTTGGCGACGAATATGAAGCGAGGGCCAGCCAACGAGAGCATACAGGTCGCAGTGGTGGGTAGTATATGGGGCTTTGGTGACAAAACGGATGGCACTGTGATAGACTGCATCCAATTTGCTGAGTAGAGTGTTGGAGGCTATTTTATAAATGACATCACCGATGTCAAGGATCGGTAGGATAGTCAGTTTTACGAGGGTATGTTTGGCAGCATGAGTGAAGGATGCTTTGTTGCGAAATAGGAAGCCGATTCTAGATTTGATTTTGGATTGGAGATTCTTAATGAGTCTGGAAGTAGAGTTTACAGTCTAACCAGACACCTAGGCATTTGTAATTGTCCACAAATTATGTCAGAACCGTCCAGAGTAGTGATGCTGGATGGGCAGGCAGGTGTGGGCAGCGATCGGTTGAAGAGCATGCATTTAGTTGTACTTGTATTTAAGAGCAGTTGGAGGCCACTGAAGGAGAGTTGTATGACATTGAAGCTTGTCTGGAGGTTAGTTAACACAGTGTCCAAAGAAGGGACATAAGTATACAGAATGGTGTCGTCTGCGTAGAGGTGGATCAGAGAATCACCAGCAGCAAGAGCAACATCATTGATGTATACAGAGAAAAGAGTCAGCCTGAGAATTTAACCCTGTGGTACCCCCATACAGACTGCCAGAGGTCCTGACAACAGGCCCTCCGATTTGACACACTGAACTCTGTCTGAGAAGTAGTTGGTGAACCAGGCGAGGCAGTCGTTTGAGAAACGAAGGCTGTTGAGTCTGCCGATAAGAATGTGGTGATTGACAGAGTCGAAAGCCTTGGCCAGGTCGATGAATACGGCTGCACAGATTTGTCTTTTATCGATGGCGGTTATGTTATCGTTTAGGACCTTGAGCATGGCTGAGGTGCACCCATGACCAGCTCGGAAACTAGATTGCATGGCGGAGAAGGTACGGTGGGATTCGAAATGGTCGGTGATCTGTTTGTTAACTTGGCTTTCGAAGACCTTAGAAAGGCAGGGTAGAATAGATATAGGTCTGTAACAGTTTGGGTCTAGAGTGTCTCCCCCTTTGAAGAGGGGGATGACCGTGGCAGCTTTCCAATCTTTGGGGATCTCAGACGATACGAAAGAGAGTTTGAACAGGCTAGTAATAGAGGTTGCAACAATTTCGGCTGATCATTTTAGAAAGAGAGGGTCCAGGTTGTCTAGCCCAGCCCAACATTAGAGTGTCTAGTTTGAGAAACAGACAAGTCCTCAACTGGCAGCTTCATTAAATACTACCCGCAAAACACCTGTCTTAACGTCAACAGTGAAGAGGCGACTCCGGGATGCTGGCCTTCTATTTTCTTTTTATTGGCCAGTCTGAGATTTGGCTTTTTCTTTGCAACTCTGCCTAGAATACCAGCATCCCGGAGTCGCCTCTTCACTGTTGACGTTGAGACTGGTGTTTTGCAACTACTGCAATCAAAGAGCACTCAGCACTGCACACTAACCATGCTGTCTACGCTGTCTAATCATGACAGCTGTAGTAGCAGTATTTTCAGAAGTAGTGGAAGTATTAGCACTAAGTAGTGGTTAAGGTAGCAGTAGAGGTAGTAGGCTAGTAGGAGTAGAAGTAAAGTAGTAGCAGCAGTAGTAGCAGTAGTAGTAGTAGTAGTAGTAGTAGTGGTAGTAGCAGTAGTAGCAGCAGTAGTAGTAGTAGTAGTAGTAGTAGTAGTAGTAGCGGTAGAAGCAGTAGTAGTAGGAGTGGTAGTAGTAGTAGAAGTAATAGTATTGGTATTAGTAGTAGTAGTGGTAGTAGCAGTTGTAGTATAAACAGTAGTAGTAGTAGTAATAGTAGTAGTAGTAGTAGTAGCAGTAGTAGCAGCAGTAGTAGCAGTTGTAGTAGTAGTAGGGGTGGTAGGAGTAGTTGTATTATAAGTAGTAGTGGTAGTAGTAGTAGTAGTAGCAGTAGTAGTAGTGGTAGTAACAGTAGTAGCAGCAGTAGTAGCAGTAGTAGGAGTGGGAGTGGTATTAGTATTAGTAGTGGTAGTGGTAGTGGTAGTAGTAGTTGTAGTATAAGCAGTAGTAGTAGTAGTAGTAGTAGTAGTAGTGGTAGTAGTAGTTGTAGTATAAGTAGTAGTAGTAGTAATAGTAGTAGCAGTAATAGTTGTAGTACTAGTTGGAATTGTTGGAGTAACAGTAGTAGTGTAGTATTACTAGTAGTAGTAGTGGTAGTAATAGTAGTAGCAGCAGTACTAGTGGTAGTAGTAGTAGTAGTAGTTGTAGTATTAGTTGGGGTTGTTGGAGTAATAGTAGTAGTGTAGTATTAGTAGTAGAGTATTAGTAGTACCCGTAACTGTTGCTATCCCTTCACTACAGCTGCTATGCGACTAGAATGAAAAGCTGTTTCTCTATAGGGTGTCAGAAGCAGGTGCTGTAGTGAGGGGTATTTATGCCTACTGAAATGGACTACAACGTTGTATTATCTGGAGCTGCTGTGACTTTCTGCAGAGCCCTGGGGAAGGAGTGAAGCACTCAGTCACTGAGGAGCAGAGTAGAGATTGGGATATTAATCATGATGCAACGCTTGATGTGGGTAACAGAACTACGAATCACAAAGCTTTTATAGATGCTATCATCAAATGATAACATTGGCTGTCAAAACAATATTATCGTGACATGTAGCACTATTAATTTTATTGAAAATGAGCATTTACTGTCATCAGTTATAATAGGTACTAGCAAGAGCCGATAATCTGGAGTATGTAGAGTTATGGAGTAGAACAGGTGTGTGATTACCAATGAATGCTTGAGGATGAAGACTGAGGTAACACTTATGCAGTTTCATAGAATGTGTATACTTCCCTACCTATGGACTTGGAACAGTATTTATGTAACGTAACAATATTTAACTCTTCCAGGTTATGAATAAATGCAGGATAACCAGCCTTCCCAAAAATAATCCTCTCTTTAGACAGTGTTTCATGTAAATCCTCAGGAGATGTCAAGGTTCCTGAAAGGAAAACTGCCAACTGAGTGTCGTGGTGTGTTGCTCATCACCAGCATCAAACAGCCTCACAAACCATCTCTCATGTACTGAGGTACACTCACAAGAGGAAAATATGTAGAGGCAGTAAACTAGCAGAAGTATATGCCTACATGGTGTATGTTTACTGTTAAAGGTACAATGTATTATTTCAGTTTACTGTATATTTAGTTACCCACTTAAACAACACTTGTTTGTTATGACCCCTGTTGCTTGTTTCGAGGGGTCAGTCATTGCTTTATGTCGTGGGTTTTAAACAATGCTCCCCATCTCCAGTGGTGCTGCTTTGCATTACTCACCATACTGTTTTCAACAGGATATCCTGACCAACAACGGCAGGGGCCATCACAACGGGATAAGTCTCAGGATAGTGAAGTTCATCCACTTCCATTTAAAAAAAAAACATCCATCAAACTAGAAATTCCTGTTTACCATGCAGGCTGCCTAAAACTACGTCAAAAGCCTTTCTTTTCCTGAATCTCACAGAGAACATGACAAATAGTGACAACTTGTAGACAAATAGTGACAACACTATCATCACTATCAGTGATGGTTTTACTCTTCTTTCTTTGTTCTATTCACTGCAAGATCTGTACAGTGTAAAAAAAAAGTATTGAGAATTGAGTTTACTTTTTCAAATAGTTTTAACGAATTCACTACGTAGTCAATCGGTAACATCAGGCCAGAGCTGGCACTGCCACCTGTACCAGGACATTATACTGTATGCTGCTGTTTGCTTTGGCTGCTACTACACAGGTGACATGTTTCTAATGAAAATTATGGAGTGAGCCTGCTAGCTGCCTTAGAGCAGTCACTGACAACGTACAATGCAAAATAAAGGATGCAAATAATCCACAACTCTTTATGACTATCCACATGTAGCCTAAGTAGGCATACACAGCATGGACATACACCGCATGAACAAAAACAGATCGGTAAAACGGATAGACAGTATACTTGCAGAGTCAAATTATGTTGCTAATTAATCAACTGGACTTCGTTTCTGATGCTTATATATGAATTGAAATCGCTTACTGTATTTACTTACAACAGGCCTAATCCTAAAGATATTCTTTATGTAGATAAATAAAGCTACATAATCATTGCCTTAATATTAATGTACCCAATCCAATTTCTGTAAGGAAGCCTTCTTTCTGCACTGTATTCTTCCTCACTGACCAAACCCCGGTCCATATCGGTCCCTAACCGATCCCTTCTATACACTGCTGTTTAGTGCAGACTAGACTGGATAGCAAGGTGTGTCAGGCAGAATGCAAATGTATTATGTGTCTTATTTCATCATCAAAAACATATTTTAGTTTATTCCATTCACATAAAGAAAATTATTTACCAACTGTATACAGTAGGCTAATGACCCATTAAAACGTTGTATGCTAAAAAGGAACACGTATTTCACAATGGGGTAGGAACAATGACTAGGTTACTACTTACTGTACATTGGTGGTTATTTTCAGTCAAATGACAAACATGAGTCCCCGATTACAGAAAAAGCTAAATAAAAGTATATGAATTGGCATGATTCTTTTGTTGAAAGAAAAAAACACTGATGCCATATTGATAATACAATTACAATAGGATAGCCAAGCCTACAATGATATGATAAAGCCGATTAATTAATTGATCACTCGAGTGGGATCCCATTCCGACGCATGAATGACCTGGTATACTTTGTTCCCTGCACAGTTCAGAGAATACTCTCCCCATTATCGTTTATTGTCACGTTGTAATGGGACAGTCTTACCTTCGTTTTGGGCGTTTCCTTTTATTTCAGCTAGTTGGTTTCTTGAACCTAACATAGGTCTCCCCCAGCATATTGGAAACGCATTCAATGCATCCCTGTTACGTTTTCAGCAAAAGGAGGAGAGAGTCAGTGAACTGTATCGCTGTCAACTATTAGTAGCCTTCTCTCGTAGGGCTACTCGTGCACGCTTGCTTTCTTCCACGCTCACCACGCCTTCACCCCGCAATTATTTACGTGAAAGGAGATTTTAGCGCTCGCTGTCCTCAGCTACCGCGGCTGTACTGAACTGTACACAATGGGTCACAATATGCTCATTGCTGGTAATAAAGGTTAATGTTTTAGAATTAGACATGATGCAGACCCATGCGGAATACCATTTTTTTCTACCCAGGTATTATCGCAAACCTATCTACATGCCTATCAGGGTTTTACAATTATTATTATTATTGTAGCCAATTGTGGCCATTGTATAAATTAATGCATGTCCAAAATACTGTGTGTTGGCTGTGACATAAACCCCACCCATCCATTGCCTTCAAAAAAATCTATTCATCAACAATTAATAGGATTGAACTAAAGTGACATAAACTGCTCTATATTTCAGAAAATCTCAAATGTAAATCTCATGAAAGCAACCTGAGGCAATTTGTGGTTTATAACATGCTGCCAAGAAGAACCAGATCAAATAATCTCATTGTCGGGAGTGATCAGCCAATGATCATTGTCATCTTTTTGGGTTGCCTATGGTTTGTATCCAAAGACTGAAGATAATATCCAGGAGCCAAGACCAATATTTCTACCAGAACATTGGTCCCAAGATCCAGACACAGTGAGTTGAGACCATGACAATTTAAAAACCAAATGAATATGGTCTTGAGTGGTCTCAAGACCAAGACCATTAGGGACCCAGGGACCCTCCATTATATGTTAGCAAAAAAAAAACACACATATTGTCATCACGTGAATGATAATGAGAGGTAAAGGGTTTCAACATTTTAAAATGAATACGTTTGCTAGACAGTTTCAATATATATACACTACCGTTCAAAAGTTTGGGGTCACTTAGAAATGTTCTGGTTTTTGAAAGACATCAAATTGATCAGAAATACAGTATAGACATTGTTAATGTTGTAAATGACTATTAATATCTACATAGGTGTACAGAGGCCCATTATTAGCAACCATCACTCCTGTGTTCCACTGGCACGTTGTGTTAGCTAACACCAAGTTTATCATTATAAAAGGCTAACTGATCCTTAGAAAACCATTTTGCAATTATGTTAGCACAGCTGAAAACTGTTGTTCAGATTAAAGAAGCAATACAACTGGCCTTCTTTAGACTAGTTGAGTATCTGGAGCATCAGCATTTGTGGGTTCGATTACAGGTTCAAAATGGCCAGAAACATACAGTGCCTTGCGAAAGTATTCGGCCCCCTTGAACTTTGCGACCTTTTGCCACATTTCAGGCTTCAAACATAAAGATATAAAACTGTATTTTTTTGTGAAGAATCAACAACAAGTGGGACACAATCATGAAGTGGAACGACATTTATTTGATATTTCAAACTTTTTTAACAAATCAAAAACTGAAAAATTGGACGTGCAAAATTATTCAGCCCCTTTACTTTCAGTGCAGCAAACTCTCTCCAGAAGTTCAGTGAGGATCTCTGAATGATCCAATGTTGACCTAAATGACTAATGATGATAAATACAATCCACCTGTGTGTAATCAAGTCTCCGTATAAATGCACCTGCACTGTGATAGTCTCAGAGGTCCGTTAAAAGCGCAGAGAGCATCATGAAGAACAAGGAACACACCAGGCAGGTCCAAGATACTGTTGTGAAGAAGTTTAAAGCCGGATTTGGATACAAAAATATTTCCCAAGCTTTAAACATCCCAAGGAGCACTGTGCAAGCGATAATATTGAAATGGAAGTATCAGAGTATCAGACCACTGCAAATCTACCAAGACCTGGCCGTCCCTCTAAACTTTCAGCTCATACAAGGAGAAGACTGATCAGAGATGCAGCCAAGAGGCCCATGATCACTCTGGATGAACTGCAGAGATCTACAGCTGAGGTGGGAGACTCTGTCCATAGGACAACAATCAGTTGTATATTGCACAAATCTGGCCTTTATGGAAGAGTGGCAAGAAGAAAGCCATTTCTTAAAGATATCCATAAAAAGTGTCGTTTAAAGTTTGCCACAAGCCACCTGGGAGACACACCAAACATGTGGAAGAAGGTGCTCTGGTCAGATGAAACCAAAATGGAACTTTTTGGCAACAATGCAAAACGTTATGTTTGGCGTAAAAGAAACACAGCTCATCACCCTGACCACACCATCCCCACTGTCAAACATGGTGGTGGCAGCATCATGGTTTGGGCCTGCTTTTCTTCAGCAGGGACAGGGAAGATGGTTAAAATTGATGGGAAGATGGATGGAGCCAAATACAGGACCATTCTGGAAGAAAACCTGATGGAGTCTGCAAAAGACCTGAGACTGGGACGGAGATTTGTCTTCCAACAAGACAATGATCCAAAACATAAAGCAAAATCTACAATGGAATGGTTCAAAAATAAACATATCCAGGTGTTAGAATGGCCAAGTCAAAGTCCAGACCTGAATCCAATCGAGAATCTGTGGAAAGAACTGAAAACTGCTGTTCACAAATGCTCTCCATCCAACCTCACTGAGCTCGAGCTGTTTTGCAAGGAGGAATGGGAAAAAATGTCGGTCTCTCGATGTGCAAAACTGATAGAGACATACCCCAAGCGACTTACAGCTGTAATCGCAGCAAAAGGTGGCGCTACAAAGTATTAACTTAAGGGGGCAGAATAATTTTGCACGCCCAATTTTTCAGTTTTTGATTTGTTAAAAAAGTTTGAAATATCCCATAAATGTCGTTCCACTTCATGATTGTGTCCAAAGTTCAAGGGGGCCGAATACTTTCGCAAGGCACTGTAGCACTTTCTTCGTAAACTCGTCAGTCTATTCTTGTTCTGAGAAATGAAGGCTATTCCATGCAAAAAATTGCCAAGAAACTGAAGATCTCGTACAACGCCGTGTACTACTAACTTCACAGAAAAGCGCAAACTGGCCCTAACCAGAATAGAAAGAAGAGTGTGAGGCCCCGGTGCACAACTGAGCAAGAGGACAAGTACATTAGAGTGTCTAGTTTGAGAAACAGACACCTCGCAAGACCTCAACTGGCAACTTCATTAAATAGCACCCGCATAACACCAGTCTCAAAGTCAACAGTGAAGAGGCGACTCCGGGATGCTGGCCTTCTAGGCAGAGTTCCTCTGTCCAGTGCCTGTGTTCTTTTGCCCATCTTAATCTTTTATTTTTATTGACCAGTCTGAGATATGGCTTTTTCTTTGCAACTCTGCCTCAAAGGCCAGCATCCTGGAGTAACCTCTTCACTGTTGACATTGAGACTAAGGTGTTTTGCAGAAAAAAAACTGTATTTAGTTGCAATGACTGTAATTTCCTCTATATTTAAGGGATAGTAAGAGATTTTGTCAATGAAGCCTTTTCTCTACTTCCCCAGATCCAGTTGAACAGGAAGAGCTAGAACTGGTTATCATTGGCTTGTGAAACTAGCTCTAACTTCTTTCATACTGGACACAGAGACATAAAAATTGTGGTATTCTGTTGCAGCTAGCGATATTCATAAAATATATATTTTTTTCACATGACTAAATCCCGCAAATATATTTTTTAAAATAGAGCACAATACAGTAGAGCACAGTACAGTAAAGTACAATACATTACAGTACAGTACTGTAGAGCACATTATAGACATCTATTTTTGGACCAAATAGATGTCAATGTTTGGGCTCTTGGAGGGTTGGAACCCCCCAGCTGGCTATGCATCTCTATACTCTACACTTTTTCCTGAAGTGTGCACTTGTCCACTACCCACATGGTGGTCCTCTGCAGCTCAGTTGGTAGAGCATGGCACGCATGCTACCAGTGGTGCCACAAACGCCATAATGACACAGATACAAAGATGAGACCTCTATATAACTCTATGTAGTCAATTATTTTGGTTGTGACTATTGGTAAATGTTAACATATTTTGGACTTTAAAGAATCCCCATAGCTATCTTTAATTTTGACAGATGTACATCCCAGCAAACATATATTTAGGTCCCACAACCATACTTTACATATTTATGGATATATTAGATTGTTCGGTGGTGACACTTCTCAAAAATACATGATGACTTACCAACTTGCTCAGTCATTTTCTCCAAAATGTTTGCAGACAGGCTACTCACCATCTGGCCATGCTGGAGAGTGCATTTACAAAAGCTAAGGAACATATGCACATCCATGTACCTTCCATACTTTCCAGTTACCATGCTTGTGATATTTGTAGGGGTGTGGCTTAAGTTACATTCATTCTTTTAATGTGTGTGTTCAAGAGACCCTCCACAACCAGCACCACTCATTGTAGTAGGACAGAAAGTACCAGTGGTAACAAGTACCAAGTACTGTATCTTGGTTTTCATTGAGACTCTAAACTCAGTGGTAGCACACGTGTGAAACAGTCAGTGAGAAAGGCCACAAAGCGCCTGCACTTTTTGACTGTTCTTGACAGAAATGGCCTACCCACTGAAGATCTGGTAACAGTATACACTACACTGGTCAGACCTTGTCTGGAATACGGTGGACTGCTGTTAGTTGGATGCAACCAAAAGCAGCAGGCCCAACTCCACAGGGTGTAAAAGAAGGCCCTGAAGATCATGTCCAGAGATGGAGCAGTCCAACCACAGTTCCCACCACTGCAGAGCAGGTGAAAGCAGGCTGCAGTGCACCTAGTGAAGGACATGGTGCTACATCCAGAAAGAGGTGACAGCGCCAGGCTCCTGAGAAACTGTTTACTGTAGCTGCCCGTATGAACCGCCACTGTAACCACTGCTGTCAGACTGTAGCTCTTAAATGTTTTTCCCAACCATTTTATTTTTAACAATTACATTTTAACATTTCAGTTTCCATCATGAAAAAATGTCATGTAAAGTTTTAGTTGTCCAAACTTTTTTCAGCAAACATCAATGACATCACACCTGCTCAGACCCACGTGTTCCCACCACAACCACACACATCCCATTTGTCTCACAACAATTGCCCTCATCCTTCATCCCCTGGACATTTCCAGTGATTGTAACACTCTATGCCATATGGCCTCAAATTGCGCTATTCTGTTTTTCTCCATAGCCCATAGTTTTCCAATATTTAAATAATAATGTGTTTCATTCATCCACTGTCTTAACGATGGAGGATTATTTGACTTACAGTTTTTAAGTGAAGGATTTTTCAAAATGATTGACTAGAAAAGTATGTTCCAACCCATTGGGAATCTCATCCCACTCTCATATGCCATGTCGTGAAATATGCAGATTAAATTTAACTTAAATTGTAAAACTTCTGACAGCCAACATTCTAACTCCGGCCATATCTTTTGGATTTAATAGCCATTCCAGAAGGCATTAATTATTGAGTTGTTGTTAGTTTTACACATAAGACATGATTCTGCTGTTGTGCTGTAGAATGTGTAAAGTTTGTCTCTTGCATAATACATTTTATACATTAGTTTATACTGGATTAAATGTACATTTTCGTTAACTGTAATTTTGGTAGTTATGTTCCAACATTCCCTCCATCTATCAGTTCCTGTCACACCCTGATCTGTTTCACCTGTATTTGTGATTGTCTCTACCCCCCTCCTGGTGTCGCCCATCTTCCCCATTATCCCCTGTGTATTTATTTATACCTTTGTTCTCTGTTGTCTGTTGCCAGTTCATCTTGTTTGTCAAGTCAACCAGCTGTTTTCTTTTTCTCGCCATCCTGGTTTTGACCTGTCTATTGCCTGCTCGACGCCCTTATTGCTTTGACCATCCACATCGACAGGCGATTGTGGGAACGACGGATGGAGAGGAAATTCGATTTCGCTCGCACGTCCAGGGATTCCACCTCGTCTCCGAGCCAACCCGGAAGTCCCAGACGTTGCCGAGTGCACCTGATGTTTCCCAACCTTCCTCGAGAGTCACAAAAGACGGCAGAAGCACTGTTCCCGAGCCTATGCAACTAGGCCGAGCTGAGCTATCGCCAGCGGAACGGCAACACAAGATCAACACAAGGAGCTGTCTGTATTGCGAGACTTTTGGTCATTTTGTGTCCTCTTTCCCGGTAAAAGACCAGGCTCACCGGTAGGAGCGAGTACTCTGGTGGGGCATATGGAGAACGTTTCTGCTTCCCTTACTCGCACCCCTTTTCATGTAATTCTGCTGTGGGGAAACCAGTCCAAATCTCTCCGGGTCCTCATTGACTCTGGGGCCGATGAGAGCCTTTTGGACACCACACTGGCTTCCGAGCTGAACATCCCCACTCAGCCCAACTCCATTCCCATGGAGGTTAGAGCGCTGGACGGGCGCAAATCCGAACATCACCCCTGGCGAAACACAATCGCGACTCGTCAGTGAAGAGCACTTTTGGCCAGTCCTGTTTGGTCCAGCGACGGTGGGTTTGTGACTATAGGCGAATTTGTTGCCGGTGATGTCTGGTGAGGACCTGCCTTACAACAGGCCTACAAGCCCTCAGTCCAGCCTCTCTCAGCCGATTGCGGACAGTCTGAGCACTGATGGAGGGATTGTGCGTTCCTGGTGTAACTCAGGCAGTTGTGTTGTCATCCTGTACCTGTCCCGCAGGTGTGATGTTCTGATGTACCGATCTTGTGCAGATGTTGTTACACGTGGTCTGCCACTGCAAGGACAATCAGCTGTCCGTCCTGTCTCCCGATAGCGCTGTCTTTGGCGTCTCACAGTACGGGCATTGCAATTTATTGCCCTGGCCACATTTGGAGTCCTCATGCCTCCTTGCAGCATGCCTAAGGCCCGCTCACGCAGATGAGCAGGGACCCTGGGCTTCTTTCTTTTGGTGTTTTTCAGGGTCAGTAGAAAGGCCTCTTTAGTGTCCTAAGTTTTTATAACCGTGACCTTAATTGCCTACCATCTGTAAGCTGTTAGTGTCTTAACGACCGTTCCACACGTGCATGTTTATTAATTGTTTATGGTTCATTGAACAAGCATGGGAAACAGTGTTTAATCCCTTTACAATGAAGATCTGTGAAGTTATTTGGATTTTTACGAATTATCTTTGAAAGACAGGGTCCTGAAAAAGGGACGTTTCTTTTTATGCTGAGTTTATATAGAACTTGTGAACATGTTGGCTGAGCAAACATTTAACAGAGGACAAAGTACTTATTTGTACTTTAATGCACTGTGCCTTTAAAGTATAGTGACTTCTGGGGCTCTACTTGGGGAGAGTTAAAAGACCGAAGTGAGATGAGTGAAGGCACCACACATACAGCACTTCAAGGAAGTGTCTGATGCCCTATCAGCCACCCCATCCCAATCCCTCGGAAAGAGCCCCTCTCCACTCTCGCCAATAACCACCATGGGATCTTACCTATAATGGCGGCAAACAAGGAATAATAATGACTCGACATCCTCTCCTAATCTTGCAAGAACTGTTATACATTTTACAGCAGGTTTGCAAGTCACAAAAATAAATACAAGTACATTGTAACATAGATAAATCCTTCCTTCCCTCTCTCCCAAGCCAAACATATCACTCTCCACCTTTCCGTTCCAGTTTCCTCCCCCCTGTACTGCACCCAGCCCATGTACTATATACATTTAACAATATGTTTATAGCCATTCCATTGAATTAGAAAATATCATAATCTAAATAAATGTCCTAAGATGGAGACTTAAATGGTTTTTTTAATCATTTTTTGGGGTGCAATTTGCACCACTTCCATAGAAGCACCCATAATGCGTTTTGGATTGAAACTCTTCAGTAGTCTTATTTTAAAAGGTTTTGCTGAACATTTTCAGCAAGTACATTTTCTGTAGCTGTCACACTCTGACCATTATTTGAGTTGTTTGTTTCTATGTTTTGTTTGGTCAGGGTGTGATATGAGTGGGCATTCTATGTTGCATGTCTAGTTAGTCTGTTTCTATGTGTTTTGGCCTGATATGGTTCTCAATCAGTGGCAGGTGTTTGTCGTTGTCTCTGATTGGGAACCATATTTAGGTAGCCTGTTTTTGTATTGTGGTTTGTGGGTTATTGTCTGTGTTATAGGTTAGCACAGTGTTTCTATAGCAGTGACGTTAGTTTGTTTGTTTAGTGTACTTTGTGGTTTTTTTTCATTCACGCTGCGCTTTGGTCTACTCCATACGACGATCGTGACAGTAGCCTATTAATTTGTCAAGCCTCCCAGCCTACTGTAAACAATGTCTGTGAGCCAGTTGACCAGGATGACACAAATGCAAATTTCGAACTTGTAACTTTTATTACTATGTGTTTTACTTTTCTATTATTTGTATATTTTCTTTCTGTATGCATTGTTGGGAAGGGCCCCACAGTAAGCATTTCACTGTTAGTCTACACCTGCTGTTTATAAAGCATGTGACAAATAGAATTTGTCACATTCAATGGTGATGATGATTGTCCTAGCTTTACACTGCCGCCCAGTGGAGAATGAGGGACTTTTAAACGGGGACAGTGCAGATTGCAAGGCACAGGAGAGTCGCCTGTGGTGATCTGGCTTTTGCTTTTAACCTTTCCACGGTACAGCCTGTAATGTAATGTGACACTATGCTATCGCAATACCTAACTGGTTGTAAATTAAACTTTATGTTCAGACTCCAGTACCATTACTAGAGAGCAGTAGGGTACAAGCTCAGATAATAATAACCTACATCAATAAACATAATACATAACCTACCCACATTTTAAGATCACATTTTCTCAATGTTATTCTCCCATCATCAAAAAAAAAACATAAAACACGAGATTTCCTCAAATATTTTCAAACATAATCAATATTTGGGTCAATGCTATTAACACGGCTATGTAGTCTATGAAATTTTGAAATAGTCAACTCATCTGATGGTTTGCAATGTGACTTGTACATGGTAGTTGGATCGTAGTTACAATGTAATTACAATATAGATATACAATGTTGCACAATAGGCTTATAGTTGTAGTTACACTGTAGCCTACCTTTCATAGAAAGAAAAGTAGGGTATGTGTGAAAATGATGGAGCTGTTAATAAGGATATTATTTTTAAGAACGAATATTGATATTTGTACATTGAAACAATGTAGCCTGCTATGGGATTTTACCTGAGCAGATTTGAAGGTAAAATGTGGTAAAATCCCATCGGATGTTGCGACCAATGAAAAAGCTGCTGACATTGACAGATCAATACACCAAACGTGTGGCTTATGGTGCTTGTAGTTTTCCATACCACAAATTCCCATTTCTACGAGCGTCATTCCCTGCTCTACAGAACTTCATATGTTTTTGCGTTGTTTGCGCGCTGGGTCTTGGAGCAAGACGGGTTTGCGTTTTCAGTGGCTGCTACAGCGAGTGTTTTAGAGAGGTGGCCATAACATCGTTGGTTTCTTTAGAATTTGAAATTGCCAAGAAGTTGACAGCCGCAAGTATGCAAGCGGAATCGGGTATAGTTCCCGACTTCGAGGTTGGAGAAGAGTTTCAAGAGGAACCAAAAACGTATTACGAATTGAAGAGTCAGCCCTTGAAAAAAAACAGGTCGGTGTTTTGACTGTGCACTGCTATTTTATGCAGTAAAGAGGAATTTGATATTCGAGGGATGTTTGCAAAAGTTTTAATTATTGTGGAAATGTTTTTTTGTGTGGGTATAATTATATTATTTCCAATGAAGGCGATTCCACAGGGATGTTATCCTATAGCAAAATGTCCTATCCTATTGAGGACTTTCTAGGAGGGATTTGTTTGCTTCCCATTCCTTATGTCTCTTCTATATTGCACATTTAGTTATGCAACACTTGGGTGTTGTCTTGTTAACATGCAACCTCAAATATTAGCTTGTGAAGAATACAGTTTGTTTGTGGATTTTGAACAGCCATACCAGGGAGTAAACTATGATGTCTTCTTCACTGTGATTACCATAGCGAACTAAACTCCACTCCATGGTGAACGTCCTTCAGTTTATTCCGCTGCCATGGTTATTTTCCACATGTATAGTCTAAATGCATTTTCTTTTGAAATAAATATATTTCATGCATTGTAAATGTCATTACAATGTCAAGAAAAATGTCATGTTAAATGGTGTTGTAATGTATGTGTTCAATGTGATCAAATGTGTGTCACATTTCACTGGTGCATCAGTTTGTGCATCTGCTGTAGGGATATTCCTAGTGCTCAGTGAATTCTTAATATTATTTATATCAATAGAGACCTAGTAAGAAAATGCGTTATACATTCTAAAATTAAGTAAATAAATATTGTAGGAACCATGTTACTTTCCAATATAGCTTATTTAACTACATAAAGGAAAATGTATAGATATTTTCCTAAACAGTTGACAAATTACTTAATAGAGAGCTATTTGCATCCATATTGTGTCCTCTGTCCCTAGCGCTGAATAAAGAGCAGGGAGCTGAGTCAGGTCTGTTCGCTGGACATGCCCTTTTACCCCTCTGCCTCCCCTGAATTATTGTCACTTTGGTTATGTCTCTCTGTGTAAGATTAGAATGTACAAATAACTGGGACTTTTCTATTCTAAAGACGAATGGATCAGTGGGGGCTGCTGAGGGGAGGACGGCTCATAATAATGTCTGGAATGGAGTCAATGGCGTGGTATCAACCACATCAAAGATGGGGTTTCCATGTGTTTGATACCATTCCATTGATCATTCCAGTCATTATTATGAGCCATCCTCCCCTCAGCAGCCTCCACTGTTATACATTTAAGTCCTTATACCATAATATTGCCTTCTGTGTAATGGCGTAGTTCATGGGGATGCCGACTGTGAAGCTTGATTGACTGGGACAAGCGTTACATTGAGCAATGGTCTAAAATGCCTGTCAATACTGTGTGCTTGGCTGCAAGCCCATTGCCAGGAAGTAGTTCAAAGCAATATTGTCTCTTTTTGTCTGTTAATTATGTATGACTTCATTATTGTGCTTAGTGGTGGAGACATGTGACCTTTCTAAACATGACAGTGCTCTTCTGTGTCTAGATTTCCTATAGCATACTTGTGGTGGACCCAAACAGTCTTTCCTTTCTGGATCTTTTTTTAGGGGCTAGATCAGCTATGAAATGATCAGATAGAATTGAAGTCTATCAAATAACATTACCTGCATCATTTCTAATCCCCTTTTTTAGTATATATATTTTATATACACTATCGTTCAAAAGTTTGGGGGCACTTAGAAATGTCCTTGTTTTTTAAAGAAAAGCACATATTTTGTCCATTAAAATGACATCAAATTGATCAGAAATACAGTGTAGTCATTGTTAATGTTGTAAATTACTATAGTAGCTGGAAATGGCAGATTTTTTTACTGAAGATAGGTGTACAGAGGCCCATCATCAGCAACCATCACACCTGTGTTCCAATGGCACATTGTGTTAGCTAATACAATTTTATCATTTTAAACGGATAATTGATTAGAAAACCCTTTTGCAATTATGTTAGTGTGGCCGATGTGAAATGGCTAGCTAGTTAGCGGTGGTGCACTAATAGTGTTTCAGTCGGTGACGTCACTCTCTCTGAGACCTAGAAGTAGTTGTTCCCCTTGCTTTGCAAGGGCTGCAGCTTTTGTGGCGTGATGGGTAACGATGCTTCATGAGTGACTGTGGTTGATGTGTGCAGAGGGTCCCTGGTTCGAGCCCAGGTTGAGGCGAGGAGAGGGACGGAAGCTGTACTGTTACATTGGTGCCGTGACCCGGATCACTGGCTGCTGTGGAAAAGGAGGAGGTCAAAAGGGGAAACTGAAGATCTCGTATAACGCTGTGTACTACTCCCTTTACAGAACAGAGCAAACTGGTCTAACCAGAATAGAAATAGTACTTTATTAAATAGTACCCACAAAACACCCGTCGCAACGTCAACAGTGAAGAGGCGACTCCGGGATGCTGGCCTTCTAGGCAGAGTTGCAAAGAGAAAGCCATATCTCAGACTGGCCAATAAAAATAAAAGATTAAGATGGGCAAAAGAAGACAGACACTGGACAGAGGATCTGTCCCATATATTGAGCATTCTTTTTGTGTCGAAAATTTTATATAATAGTTTAAATGGATGGATCCATCAATTGTTATTTTGTGTATAGGTTCATTAATCCATTGCCATGTATTTCCTTTCCGGAACTTGGGATTTTGTCAGCAATTTGTTTGATATTTTTTGCAATGACACATTGCTGTGGAGTTTCTTGCTTTTATTTTCCACAAAATGTCATCGAAATGTCAGAGAGAACGAGAAAGCAATCACCATCTTGTGCAGCCCTTTAACGTACATCATAATTTAAAACGATTTTCTTCATTAGTACATTTCATTACATTGATACTAAATCAACACTATATGGGCTTGCTGTAGCAGATGCTTGAAGTTGTGATTTAATTACATTTTTTATTGTGACTTCTATGTGTCTCCAAAATTATCTGACATGCATGAATTAATACACTTTTCTGCTTTTCCTCTTGAACCTGAGAATGCCCCGCTAAAAGCAGTGTATCTTAATGGCTTTGCAACCACGACAGAAAGCCAAACATTGAGTGCAGTCGTTTTAACCATGCTTATCCTTATATACCCTTGTGGTTATGACACTGTGGTTCATTTGTTTGATAAATATCAAATAAAATAGTATTTTCTACATGCGCTGAATACAACAGGTGGAGCAGACCTTACAGTGAAATGCTTACTTAGAAGCCCTTAATAAACAATGCAGTTTTAAGAAAAATACAAAAATAAATAAATAAAAGTAACAAATAATTCAAGAGCAGCAGTAAAATAACAATAGCGAAGCTATATACAGGGGGTACCGGTACCGAGTCAATGTGCGGGGGCACCGGTTAGTCGAGGTAATTGAGGTAATATGTACATGTAGGTAGCGTTATTAAAGTGACTATGCATAGATAATAACAGAGAGTAGCAGCAGCGTAAAAGAGGGGGAGGGTCAATACAAATACTCTGGCTAGCCATTTGATTAGATGTTCAGGTGTCTTATTGCTTGGTGGTAGAAGCTGTTTAGAAGCCTCTTGGACCTAGACTTGATGCTCCGGTACCGCTTGCCATGCGGTAGCAGAGAGAACAGTTTATGACTAGGGTGGCTGGAGTCTCTGACCATTTTTAGGGCATTCCTCTGACACCGCCTGGCATAGAGGTCTTGGATGTCAGGAAGCTTGGCCCCAGTGATGTACTGGGCCATACGCACTACCCTTTGTAGTGCCTTGCGGTCGGAGACCAAGCAGTTGCCATACCAGGCAGTGATGCAACCTGTCAGGATGCTCTCGATGGTGCAGCTGTAAAACCTTTTGAGGATCTGAGGACCCATGACAAATCTTTTCAGTCTCCTAAAGGGGAATTGGTTTTGTCGTGCCCTCTTCACGACTGTCTTGGTATGCTTGGACCATGTTAGTTTGTTGTTGATGTGGACGCCAAGGAACTTGAAGCTCTCAACCTCCACTACAGCTCTGTCGATGAGAATGGGGGCGTGCTCGGTCCTCCTTTTCCTGTAGTCTACAATCATCTCCTTTGTCTTGATCACTTGTTGGCCTTGCACTGAACCACATGGTCAGGTTTCTGACCTCCTCTCTATAGACTGTCTCGTCTTGTCAGTGATCAGGCCTACCACTGTTTTGTCATCTGCAAACTTAATGATGGTGTTGGAGTCGTGCCTGGCCGTGCAGTCATGAGTGAACAGGGAGTACAGGAGGGGACTGTGCACGCACCCCCGTGTTGAGGATCAGCATGGCGGATGTGTTGTTACCTACCCTTACCACCTGGGGTGGCCCGTCAGGAAGTCCAGGATCCAGTTGCAGAAGCAGGTGTTTAGTCCCAGGGTCCTTAGCTTAGTGATGAGCTTTGAGGGCAATATGGTGTTGAACACTGAGCTGTAGTCAATGAATAGCATTCTCACATTGTAACGGCCGTTGTTGGTGGAAGAAGGTGAGGAACAATGCGCAGCATGGTAAGTGTCCATATTTTTAATAAAGAAATTGAACACTGTGCAAAAACAACAAAGTGAACGAATGAAACCGAAACAGTTCTGTCTGATGCAGAATACAAACACTCAACAGAAAATAATCATCCACAACTCAAGGGTGAAAACAGGCTGCCTAAGTATGGTTCTCAATCAGGGACAACGATTGACAGCTGCCTCTGATTGAGAACCATACCAGGCTAAACACAGAAATACCAAATCATAGAAAAACGAACCCACCCGACTCACGCCCTGACCATACTAAAACAAAGACATAACAAAAGAACTAAGGTCAGAACGTGACACACATAAGTGTTCCTTTTGTCCAGGTGTGAAAGGGCAGTGTGGCGTGCAATAGAGATTGCATCATCTGTGGATCTGTTGGGGCGGTATGCAAATTGAGTGGGTCTAGGGTTTCTGCGATAATGGTGTTGATGTGAGCCATGACCAGCCTTTCAAAGCACTTCATGGTTCCAGACGTGAGTGTTACGGGTCAGTAGTTATTTAGGCAGGTTACCTTAGTGTTCATGGGCACACAGACTATGGTGGTCTGCTTGAAACATGTTGGTATTACAGACTCAGACAGTGTGAGATTGAAAATGTCAGTGAAGATACTTGCCAATTGGTCAGCGCATGCTCGGAGTACAAGTCCTGGTCATCCGTCTGGCCCTGCGGCCTTGTGAATGTTGACCTGTTTAAAGGTCTTACTCACATCGGCTGCGGAGAGCGTGATCACACAGTCGTCCAGAACAGCTGATGCTCTCATGCATGTTTCAGGATGGCTTACCTAGAAGTGAGCATAGAAGTAATTTAGCTTGTCTGGTGGGCTTGTGTCACTGGGCAGCTCTCTGATGTGTTTCCCTTTGTAGTCTGTAATAGTTTGCAAACCCTGTCATATAAGACGAGCGTCAGAACAGGTGTAGAACGATTCGATCTTAGTCCTGTATTGATGCTTTGCCTGTTTGATGGTTCTTATAAGCTTCCGGGTTAGAGTCCTGCTCGTTGAAAGTGACAGCTCTATCCTTTAGCTCAGTGCGGATGTTGCCTGTAATCCATAGCTTCTGGTTGGGGTATGTACATACAGTCACTGTGGGGACGACGTCATCGATGCACTTGATTTGATGAAGCCAGTGACTGAAGTCCTCAATGCCATCAGAAGAATCCCGGAACATATTCCAGTCTGTGCTAGCAAAACAGTCCTGTAGCTTAGCATCTGCTTCATCTGAGCTTAGTACGTGTCTCTGTGTGTGGAGTAAAGGCGGTCTAGAGTTTTATCCTTCTGGTTGCACATTTAACATGCTGGTAGAAATTAGGTAAAATGGATGTAAGTTTTCCTTCATTTAACGTCCCCGGCCACTAGGAGCGCTGCCTCTGAATAAGCGGTTTCCTGTTTGCTTATGGCCAGCATCGGTTTGTGGTTGTAAATAGACAGCTACGAAGAATATAGATGAAAACTCTCTAGGTAGATAGTGTGGTCTACAGCTTATCAGCTGTTCTCTACAAATATACATAGATCATCACCCCTTGTCTTAGAAGCTGCTGTTCTATCCTGCTGATACAGTGTATAACCCGCCAGCTGTATGTTATTCATGTCGTTGTTCAGCCATGACTCGATAAAACATAAGATATTACAGTTTTTAATGTCCCGTTGGTAGGATATACATGCTTGTAGTTCGTCCACTTTATTATCAAGTGATTGTACGTTGGCCAATAGTACCGATGGCAAAGGCAGATTAGTCACTCGTCGCCGGATCCTCACAAGGCACCCCAATCTCCTTGACGAGGATGAGGGCCTGTTCGGGTGTCTGGAGTAAATCCCTCTCGTCCGACTCATTAAAGAAAAATTATTCTTCCAGCTCAAGCGGAGTAATTGCTGTTCTGATGTCCAGAAGCTCTTTTCGGTCATAAGAGACGGTATCAGCAACATTATGTACAAAATAAGTTACAAACAATGCAAAAAAACTAACAAATGCTACACACCTAGACTACTACAGTAACGCAAGGCCAAAGATAAGACATAGATTGACTGGCCTGATAGGTCTAAAATGCAGTTTTTCTTCATTTGAAATCATGATGTTGATAACATCATGAATTATCTTGTTTTTACTGACGGAGGTTACTTCGCTTCTGGCTGTCTCAGAAAGCTTTTGGCACAGACAGCCGAACGAACCCCTGCAGAGTCAGAGCCTGAGCTGTGTGTTCTTAATATAGACGTGAGACAGACGGTGAAACTTGTCTTCTATGCAGTGTAAATTAGCTCTGTAAATTTAGCAATGGATATGTCACCTCCAATGCAAAGCAAGCCTGGCGTTGTTTGTTGCTGGGATTTTTTAGCAAGGTAACCCATGGAGTCAGCTTCACATTCTAATTAGACTGTCAATATTCTGCACGTCTCTTGACAGGATTTGTTCAGCTCATATATTTTGCTTCTGGTAGGCCCAGTGTCTGGATTGGTCAAAATATGTGCTGCACCATTTGTAGGGCTACAGCACTAAATGGTGAAATTTACATTAAAATAGTGATGACATAGTTAAAAGCAAAAATGTAGATACAGTTTAGAGAGATATTCCATGTCATGACATTATGATTAAAAAAATATGTAACGTCACTGCCCAATGGTCACATACCTGTCATACTGTATCTTTCATCTGTCACAGATGTGAATGAGAGGTAAAGTGTCAATGTAGCATGAACCTTGTCAAAGCATGTGGCATGGGCTCCCGAGTGGCGCTGCATCTCAGTGCTAGAGGCGTCACTACAGACACCCTGGTTCGAATCCAGGCTGTATCACAACCAGACGTGTTTGAGAGTCCCATAGGGCGACCCACAATTGGCCCAGCGTCGTCCGAGTTTGGCTGGTGTAGGCCGTCATTGTAAGTAGGAATTTGTTCTTAATTGACTTGCCTAGATAAATAAAGGTTCAATAAAAAAATAAAAATGTTTTTCCTTTTTCCACTATGGATCTTCCCGTTTATGTAATATGATGACTCATTGAGCGGTTAAGGATACACTATTCATGCAGTCAAACACTACGTAGAGTATGTGGCTATATGACACTTTTAAGGAGCAGAGATGTCCTAGTTGTCCTCCAGTGACCATGCACTCCATGCCCCCGAACTGGTTTTACCGACTCCCTACAAGCCCCATTTGACCTAGAAGTTAAATAATATCAAAGAGCAGAGGTTGTCTTTATTGTGTTCAATGCTCTTCCCAAGCCACATCTTGGCCTAGGCATTGAAGTAGATATATGGTAAAAATGTATTCACAGAATGTACATACTGCATTGCATTATGATATGTGTTTTTACATGAGCATCCAGTATCCAGTGCTGGTGTCAATGTGGCCTCTGTAAGGGACACTCAAAATCTCAGGGAGCGCTCTGTCCTGTTCTGTTTCTGGGAGTCCATATCATATACCAAAGAGGGAGGTCAGGACCAGGGTGTTCCTCTCCCGATCCAGGATGGGGATCTGATGGGGACTGAGTGACACATACAGGTGCTAGAGTTGAGTGAGACACTACACAACCCAATGGTTACGTAATCACTCTGACCGCATCCTTACTCCCACTTTGGCTCTAAACACATTCACTGGACAGTGGCCATGATGGTGTTAATTTCATTTCTCCATAATTCCAGTTAGATCTGACAGTCTGAGTAAACAGATGTGAGACTGACAAAGGATTTTCTTTATCAATCAATCAAATGTATATATAAAGCCCTTTTTGCTTTAGCCGATGTCACAAAGTGCTGTACAGAAACCCAGCCTAAACCCCAAACAGCAAACAATGCAGATGTAGAAGCACGGTGGCTAGGAAAAACTCCCTAGAAAGGCCAGAACCTAGGAAGAAACAACATTATGGTAGTCACTACATTACCAAGAGTATGTGGACACCTGCTTGTCGAACATCTCTTTCCACAATCATGGGTATTAATATGAAACTCCCTTTGCTGCTATAACAGCCTCCACTCATCTAGGAAGGCTTTCTTCTAGATGTTGGAACATTGCTGTGGGGACTTCCTTCCATTCAGTAAAACTGTTGCCACAAAAATTGGAAGCACAGAATCATCTAGAATGTCATTGTATGCTGTAGCGTTAAGATTTCCCTTCACTGGAAATAAGGGGTCTAGCCCGAACCATGAAAAACAGATCCAGACCATTATTCCTCTTCCATCTAACTCCACAGTTGTCCCTATGCACTGGGGCAGGTGGTGTTCTCCTGGCATCCGTCAAACCCAGATTCGTCCGTTCGACTGCCAGTTGGTAAAGTGTGATTCATCACACCAGAGAACACGTTTCCACTGCTTCAGAGTCCAATGGCATCCAAGCTTTACACCACTCCAGCCGATGCTTGGCATTTTGCATGGTGATCTTAGGCTTGTGTGCGGCTGCTCGGCCATGGAAACCCATTTTATGAAGTTCCCGACAAACAGTTATTGTACTGACGATTGCTTCCAGATGCAGTTTGGATCTCGGTAGTGAGTGTTGTGTGCTCAATTTGCTACAGCAGTCAGCAACGGCTGTGGCTGAAATAGTAGAATCCACTCATTTGAACGGGTGTCAACATACTTTTGTATATATAGTGTATTTTCAAATAAATCAAATCAAATCTAATTTTATTTGTCACATACACATGGTTAGCAGATGTTAATGCAAAGTGTAGCGAAATGCTTGTGCTTCTAGTTCCGACAATGCAGTAATAACCAACAAGTAATCTAGCTAAC
Source organism: Oncorhynchus kisutch (assembly GCF_002021735.2). Lineage (NCBI taxonomy): Eukaryota > Metazoa > Chordata > Actinopteri > Salmoniformes > Salmonidae > Oncorhynchus > Oncorhynchus kisutch. The sequence goes on along the minus strand of NC_034190.2, from coordinate 66,243,353 downwards.
AATTCCAAAACTACTACCTTATAGACACAAGTGTAAGGGGATAAAGAATATGTACATAAAGATATATGAATGAGTGATGGTACAGAGCGGCATAGGCAAGATACAGTAGATGGTATTGAGTGCAGTATATACATATGAGATGAGTATGTAAACAAAGTGGCATAGTTAAAGTGGCTAGTGATACATGTATTACATAGAGATGCAGTAGATGATATAGAGTACAGTATATACGTATACATATGAGATGAATAATGTAGGGTATGTAAACATTATATTAGGTAGCATTGTTTAATAGAGAACACATTGATGCTGTCAAGGATCATTTGAAGAGCATGCCTGTAGTAGGGCGCGACTTATCACACATTATAGCCACCCACCATTCTGTATGCAGCAGCAGTAATATTACTGCAATACATTGATCATCTGTGTAGTTTTTTGATGTGCTTCAGAGTGCTGTCCTAGTCATCGCATGCAGAGAGGGGAAGGCGAGCTGGACTGGAGTAGGCCATACTACTGTAAACAAGTGAAGAGACTCATGAAAGTCATAAAACCTAATTACAGAAATAGGACCCGGCAAGTTCAAATTATCCCAACCGGACCTTCTCTGCCCGTAACTACGACAACAAAGAACCCCATTATCTGTTGTGGTAGTTGGCAACTTGCAGTTTTGTTTTCCTTGCGTAACACACACTGAGTATACAAAACATTAAGAACACCTGCTCTTTCATGACAGATTGACCAGTTGAATCCAGGTGAAAGCTATGATCCCTTATTGACGTCACTTGTTAAATCCACTTCAATCAGTGTAGATGAAGGGGAGGAGACAGGTTAAAGAAGCCTTGAGACAATTGAGATATGGATTGTGTCTGTGTGTCATTCAGAGGATGAATGGACAACACAAAATATTTAAGTGCCTTTAAACAGGGTATGTTAGTAGGTGCCAGGTGCGCTGGTTTGTGTCACACTCAACAGTTTCCTGTGTGTATCAAGAATGGTCCACCACCCAAAGGACATCTAGCCAACTTGACATAACTGTGGGAAGCATTGGTGTCAACATGGGCCAGCATCCCTGTGGATGCTTCCGATAACTTGTAGAGTCCATGCCCCAACGAATTGAGGCTGTTCTGAGGGGAAAAGGAGGGGTGCAACTCAATATTAGGAAGTTTTATTTATTTGTGACCATAACACCCTTAACTTGTCTTACTTAACCAAAGCACTGTATACAGAGCCTTTCCTCACTGTGAGTGTTCTTCACCGTTATGTCATGGTCCGTCTTATCTGTGTTAATGTGTCTCTTTCCTTACTGTAGTCAATGTTTTAGTTTACATGACCTTTTAACCAGTTTATACATTTGAACTGCTTGGCCATAATGACCATTGTTAGGTTTGCAGGAAAAAGGGGGAGACTTGCAAGCCATATAGGTGAACTTCACAAAATAGATGGCATCATGAGGACGGAAAATTATGTGGATATATTGAAGCAACATCTCAAGACATACAGTATGATGTCATGATGCCATCTATTTTGTGAAGTTCACCAGTCCCTTCTACAGCAAAGCACCCCCAAAACATGATGCTGCCACCCCCGTGCTTCACTTTGGGATGGAGTACTTCGGCTTCCAAGTCTCCCCCTTTTTCCTGCAAACATAACAATGGTCATTATGGCCAAACAGTTCTATTTTTGTTTCATCAGACCAGAGGTCATTTCTCCAAAAAGTACGATCTTGGTCCCCATGTGCAGTTGCAAACTGTAGTCTGGCTTTTCTATGGCAGTTTTGGAGCAGTGTCTTCTTCCTTGCTTAGTGGACTTTCAGGTTATGTCGATATAGGAATCATTTTACTGTGGATATAGATACTTTTGTACCTGTTTCCTCCAGCATGTTCACAAGGTCCTTTGCTGTTGTTCTGGGATTTATTTTCACTTTTCGCACCAAAGTACGTTCATCTCTAGGAGACCGAACGTGTCTCCTTCCTGAGCGGTATGACGGCTGTGTGGTCCCATAGTGTTTAAACTTGCATACTATTGTTTGTACAGATGAATGTGGTACCTTTAGGCGTTTGGAAATTGCTCCCAAGGATGAACCAGACTTGTGGAGGTCTACAATTTTTTTTCTGTCTTGGCTGATTTCTTTTGATTTTCCCATGATGTCAAGCAAAGAGGCGCTGAGTTTGAAGGTAGGCCTTGAAATACATCCACAGGTACGCCTCCAATTGACTCAAATTATGTCAATTGGGCTATCAGAAGCTTCTAAAGCCATGACATCATTTTCTGGAATTTTCCAAGAATTTTAGAGGCACAGTCAACTTAGTGTATGTAAACTTCCACTGGAATTGTGATACAGTGAATTATAAGTGAAATAATCTGTCTGTAAACAATTGTTGGAAAAATTACTTGTGTCATGCGCAAAGTAGAGGTCCTAACTGACTTGCCAAAACTATAGTTTGCTAACAAGAAATTTGTGGAGTGGTTGAAAAACAAGTTTTAATGACTCCAACCTAAGTGTATGTAAATTTCCGACTTCAACTGTATATGCTCTCGGCACCAGGCAGCAGTGTTCTGAGCAGAGGGGGTTGATTGGGTAGGTCAAGGTTCTGAGCAGAACAGTGTGCAATTGTGCTGCTCAAACTCCACCTCCAGCAGGGAGACTGTGTAGTGCTGTCAGGAACAGCACTACACAGTCTCCCTGTCTCAGAAGGTGATTGTGAAGGTGAGCCCAGAGGAAGAAGTGTACCTTATGGTGGGGGAAAGGGGCGGGGTCAGGATAACTCCTTGTATTTACTTCTGTCCTTCTGCACACATGGCTACTCATTGTTTGACCAGGGTCAATCTTTCCGGTCTGAGGATCTTGATGTTGATGCAGTAAGGAATCTAAGTAGCTCAGTTAGTGTACAGCACCTCCTGTTTGATAGATCATGTCTTGAACAGACAACACAGCACTGCTCCCGTGCTCCCGTGCTCCCGTGCTCTCTCTCTCTCTCTCTCTCTCTCTCTCTCTCTCTCTCTCTCTCTCTCTCTCTCTCTCTCTCTCTCTCTCTCTCTCTCTCTCTCTCTCTCTCTCTCTCTCTCTCTCTCTCTCTCTCTCTCTCTCTCTCTCTCTCTCTCTCTCTCTCTGTGTGTGTGGATTGGTGTTGACCGGACGGGGCTGTTCCTCCCTGGGTAGCTCTATGTAGGGATTGGAGTTCCCAGGCCTGGCCCTGGAGCCTCCCCCTTGTGACACACTTACAGGGCTGCATTGGCAACATGACTTTCACTGCTCTCCAAGGACAGCTGTCTGATGCACCTTCAGGAAAAACGAACAAACATGGAGGCCTTGGGAGCCCAAGTGCACAGACCCTGCTCCTTTTACACTAACCACCTGTGAGTAGCTGCACCTCCATGCTGCTATGTGTGCATGCATGTGTGTTTATATTTGAGAGTTGAATGTGCGTGTGTTAGAAAGAGTGACTATAAATACAATACATCTATATGGCTATTAATAGCACTCTCTCTAGGCAGTAACTTTAGGTTGCGGTTTGTTTACTGCTCAGAGTTTTACTTGCCAATGCAGTGTTTTGATTTTGGATTTCAAGAAATGTATGTGCAATTTGGGCTAAGTACTATAGCCAGAATGCATTTAAAGCTTTGGTGCATTATCCTTTTGTTTGGAACTCATATGTAATTATACAGATATGTAGATGTTGAAATTCAGCCAAGATTGAAGGATGATTAAAAGTTGACTAGAGAAATACTTATTTAAATGTTTTGTCTAAAAGCATTGTTATGATGTTTATCGACAGAATACAAAGCACATAGATATGATATAACATGTATTGTTTATTGTGTTGTCATTATCACTATTTGTTTTTTATAGGTATTAGTATTGTTATTGAGCTGTTATTGTGCCATTGTTCATTGTGAAGCAAGATTGATGGCTCTCCCACTAGGCCAAGCCATTCTTTATCCAGCAGGTCATTAAGGTGTGTGAGGGTGGGCTGCAGCCTCCTCTCCTAAGCCATTGAACCACCTTCAGTCAGGGGCTCTCTCTCTACATTAAAAACCTTTCGTCCAGGGGGTGTGGCCATGCAAGACTGTGCAGCCATTGTGTTTCCTGATACATATTTACAGAGAGGAGGTGTGCACACACACAATAGTGGAAAGTTGAACCAGACAAAAGGTCTTTTTATGGGTTTCAGTATTCTGCTTAGGAACAACTGGGCAAAAAGCCATCTGGCAGCCGGTCAATGTGTTAGTGAGGGCAGAACCTACACACACAGTGGTCAATGGTTGTAATCTTGAGTCTGCCTCAATACAGTTCTGCTTATTCTCCTATGTAAGATGATAGAGGTATACCATATACACAAGGGTATACTGGTTATGAAACCTTTGTCGGATGCATTTTGTAAATACCACAAGTATATGTTGAGAATCAACATTTGCAGATCTTTGTGTCTCTTGAATGCATGTTGAGGGAAGTCCTACAAATGAACTTAATGAAGGGCCACAGAAACACAACAGATCGATATTATCTGGAGATTCCAAAATGTAAAGTGAGGATGAAAATGATTTTGGATCCACCACAGGAAGCATTTTGGTCTTGTGTAAGTCAGGTCTCCCAACCAATGTGTGTCAAAATAGATGATTCACTTGCTCCAGACAAGCCATAATCAGTTTGTAAAAATGGGGAAAAGGCACCGACTGAATTTCCTCCATGTTCTAGACCTCAGAGATGTATATTAACCCCTATCATTGTGGTTAAAGTGTGGAAAATGGCATTTGGTGTCAGGCTTCTTCAAGTTTATGGAAATTTTGGGGCCTAAAATGTTGTGTTCGTATGATTACAATAAAAAACGTTACATAAAGTGTGTAGACCTATCTTTAATGCATCTCAGTTGTCAGAAATGTGATGCGTAAGATCACTTTTTTATTTTATGAGAGGGTTGACATGAGCTTCTATAAAATAAAGGGAAAACTCAGTGCAGAGGGATGGCTGTAGACCAAGGTTGCGTTTGACCAGACTGGCTAATTAGTCCGATTACTGCACAGCTTGATTGGTAAGACGTTTTGCTGAGTTTTTTTTATCAAATCACTCACTCAGGGAAGGATTCATCCAGACAGCTTCATCTGCTCCAGCACACCCTGTATATTTTAGGCCTACAGCAGGATTCTGTCTGGGAAAACAGCAAGTGTCTACATTTGAGAACATAGGGAGAACTGAAACTGAGTGAAGAAAAGTTCCCCTTTCTGAGTCATTGTTTTGATCCAAGTATGGGATGTTGGCTACATTTAAACACTATACAGACAAGACTAGAAGGAGATGTGTTAGGGTTAAGATTCCGCCTCAGTGATGGTGTTCAGTATTCTGCAGCAGACCAGCAGGAGACATTTAGAAGAAATCTTTAGGTTTTCTCACTGTGATGTGGCGTCTTCCTGATTCCAGTACTGTAGATCCTAATGCTCTAATGCCTCTCTCTTTTCCCTGACCTCTCGTTCACTCCTTAACGCTCACTCTCACCTCCCTAACCCCACCCCACCCCCTCCTCCTCTCTCCTGATGCCCTGCCTGGTGTTTGTCTCTCAATTCTGCAGTAATCCGTTAGACCAGCAATGCTCGTCTTCCAAGCCCCCGTTGGGCTCTTCCGCCATGACATCACGAATCCTGCTGCGGCAGCAGTTGATGCGAGAGCAGCTCCAGGAGCAGGAGAGGCGGGAGCAGCAGAGACGTCAGGCCTCCTCCACCTCGCTGCACCACCAGACCACCGACGGCCACATCCACACCCAGACCCCGGCCATCAACGTCAGCGCACCCCCCAGCCTCCCCCCCACATCCCAGCTGCCAATGGAGGTGCTGAAGGTAAGCAATAAGTATTGTCCACAGTTCTCATACCTGATGACACAGATGACACACCCCCTCTCTGGCTGGCTGCTTCACTGTGGTCTTCCAAACATGCCACTCCTCACACAATTCCAGAGGTCTCACTATCACCTCTAGATGCAGGCATTCACACTCAGATGTTGTTTTAAGAAGTTACTGTGGGTTGGATGACTCTATATTGGCAACTTCTGGACAGTAGAGCAAGCACGGTTTACTATGATACGGTGTAAAACACGTGGAGGTGAGAAGTGTTTTAAAACGCATATGAGAGAATTACCTGAGAGAATTCCTCTTTAATGCATGCTGTGCTTCCATCCATTTGGATTTAGCCATCTTTAATCCTATTTGTGGAGCTACATTCATATCTTTTCATAGCTTTGATTCATTGTTAATCTGCTCTGGGTGACTAGAGACTGTTGCAAATTTTCTGAAAGCTAGGGTAGACAGATTGATAACTACCACAACACACTACTATACTATAGTACACCCAGAAAAACAAAGACCATTTGGTAAGTTTAAAAAAAATCCTTTACATTTGTTTGTCCTTCTTTAGAAAAAGTATAACTAAATATAAACAAATATTTTTTTTAAAAAGGTAAAGATTAAATGTTGAAGTGTATCCAAAACTTCATACAGTGAGGGAAAAAAGCATTTGATCCCCTGCTGATTTTGTACGTTTGCCCACTGACAAAAAAAATGATCAGTCTATCATTTTAATGGTAGGTTTATTTGAACAGTGAGAGACAGAATAACAACAACAAAATCCAGAGAAACGCATGTGAGAAAAGTTATTTGCATTTTAATGAGGGAAATAAGTATTTGAACCCTCTGCAAAACATGACTTAGTACTTGGTGGCAAAACCCTTGTTGGCAATCACAGAGGTCAGACATTTCTTGTAGTTGGCCACCAGATTTGCACACATCTCAGGAGGGATTTTGTCCCACTCCTCTTTTCAGATCTTCTCCAAGTCATTAAGGTTTTGAGGCTGATGTTTGGCAACTCGAACCTTCAGCTCCCTCCACAGATTTTCTATGGGATTAAGGTCTGGAGACTGGCTAGGCCACTCCAGGACCTTAATGTGCTTCTTCTTGAGCCACTCCTTTGTTGCCTTGGCCGTGTGTTTTGGTCATTGTCATGCTGGAATACCCATCCACGACCCATTTTCAATGCCCTGGCTGAGGGAAGGAGGTTCTCGCCCAAGATTTGACGGTACATGTCCATCGTTGGCGGCCCCGTCCATCGTCCCTTTGATGTTGTGAAGTTGTCCTGTCCCCTTAGCAGAAAAACACCCCCAAAGCATAATGTTTCCACCTCCATGTTTGACAGTGGGGATGGTGTTCTTGGGGTCATAGGCAGCATTCCTCCTCCTCCTCCAAACACGGCGAGTTGATGCCAAAGAGCTCCATTTTGGTCTCATCTCACCACAACACTTTCACCCAGTTGTCCTATGAATCATTCAGATGTTCATTGGCAAACTTCAGACGGGCATGTATATGTGCTTTCTTGAGCAGGGGGACCTTGCGGGCGCTGCAGGATTTCAGTGCTTCACGGCATAGTGTGTTACCAATTGTTTTCTTGGTGACTATGGTCCCAGCTGCCTTGAGATCATTGACAAGATCCTCCCGTGTAGTTATGGGCTGATTCCTCACCGTTCTCATGATCATTGCAACTCCACGAGGTGAGATCTTGCATGGAGCCCCAGGCCGAGGGAGATCGTCTCTTTTGTGTTTCTTCCATTTGCGAACAATCGCACCAACTGTTGTCACCTTCTCGCCAAGCTGCTTGGCGATGGTCTTGTAGCCCATGCCAGCCTTGTGTAGGTCTACAATCTTGTCCCTGACATCCTTGGAAAGCTCTTTGGTCTTGGCCATGGTGGAGAGTTTGGAATCTGATTGATTGATTGCTTCTGTGGACAGGTGTCTTTTATACAGGTAACAAGCTGAGACTAGGAGCACTCCCTTTAAGAGTGTGCTCCTAATCTCAGCTTGTTACCTGTATAAAAGACACCTGGGAGCCAGAAATCTTTCTGATTTAGAAGGGGTCAAATACTTCATTACAATGCAAATAAATTGATAACATTTTTGACATGCGTTTTTCTGGATTTTTTTGTTGTTATTCTGCCTCTCACTGTTCAAATAAACCTACCATTAAAATTATAGACTGATCATTTCTTTGTCAGTGGGCAAACGTACAAAATCAGCAGGGGATCAAATACTTTTTTCCCCTCACTGTATCTAAAGCATGACTGGATAGATATTTCTCCTTTGCATTTTCCTTTGAATATGACAATTTTCCTGTTGTCTCCAACATTGTCACTGCAACATTCTAATTGATTGTTATCACTGGAAAAAATGTAATGTTTTCATTTCTTAAGAAAATGATGAGAATATGAATCATAACAATAAAGATAATAACACAATGATACCGTTTTATGACACAATGATACAGGATGTGGTAGTTTCATAGCATGAACTGCCTGACAAGCATTTCTTAAGAGCATACTGCCACCCATTCAGAAAACAGCGAGGGTATGTTTTTACAATGTATGCATTATTTTTTACATTTTCACACTTTTCTGGGGCACAACATAATTTTAAGGAGATCAGGCGAGACTGAGTCATTTATAATTCTGATTATGACTGCTTTAGGACTTGTTTATTTCTGAACCCTCTGAACATATAGATTCACTGCAGATTTACTAGAAGTATTGTAGTAATTTAGCAGTAGAAAAGCCCTAGTCCATGTTTTACTGCAATTCGTGTGATTGTTGTGATTGAAGTTTACGCTGGTAGGAATTTGCCATCTGGGTTGTCCAGATGGCAAAGTAGGTTGTATGTGTGCAAGTGTTCTATATCAATGTAATATTTCATTATAGCAAATATGTTTAATATTGTATTGATTGATAGCTTTTGTGGAAATATGACACAGATTATATATTTACAGTGCATTCGGGAAAGTATTCAGACGCCTTTACTTTTCCCACACTTTGATACAGTACATTACAGGCTTATTCCATTTGTCTCTGCAGATCCTCTCAAGCTCTGTCAGGTTGGATAGGGAGCATTGCTGCACAGCTATTTTCAGGTCTCTCCAGAGATGTTCAATTGGATTCAAGTCCGGCCCACTCGAGGACATTAAGAGACTTGTCCCGAAGCCACTCCTGCGTTGTCTCGGCTGTGTGCTTAGGGTCGTTGTCCTGTTGGAAGGCGAACCTTTGCCCCAGTCTGAGGTCCTGAGCGCTCTGGAGCAGGTTTTCATCAAGGATCTCTCTGTACTTTTCTCCATCATCTTTCCCTTGATCCTGCATAGTCTCCCAGTCCCTGCCCCTGAAAAACATCTCCACAGCATAATGCTGTCACCACCATGCTTTTCCGTAGGTATGGTGACAGGTTTCCTCCAGACGTGACGCTTGGCATTCAGACCAAATAGTCTAATCTTGGTTTCATCAGACCAGAAGATCTTGTTTATCATGGTCTGAGAGTCTTTAGGTGCCTTTTGGCAAACTCCAAGCGGGCTGTCATGTGCCTTTTTCTGAGGAGTGGCTTCCGTCTGGCCACTCTACCAAAAAGGCCTGATTGGTGGAGTGTTGCAGAGATGGGATAAACTTCCAGAAGGACAACCATCTCCACAGAGGAACTCTGGAGCTCTGTCAGAGTGACCTTGGGGTTCTTGGTCACCTTGCTGACCAAGGCCCTTCTCCCCCGATTGCTCAGTTTGGCGAGGCGGCCAGCTCTAGGAAAGGTCTGGGTGATTCCAAACTTCTTCCATTTAAGATTGATGGAGGCCACTGTGTTCTTGGGGACCTTCAATGCTGCAGAACATTTATGATACCCTACCCCAGACCTGTGCCTTGACACAATCCAGTCTCGGAGCTCTGTGGACAATTACTTCAACCTCATGTCTTGGTTTTTGCTCTGACATGCACTGTCAACTGTGGGACCTCATATAGACAGGTGTGTGCCTTTCCAAATCATGTCCAATCAATTAAATGTACCACAGGTGGACTTCAATCAAGTTGTAGAACCATCTCAAGGATGATTAATGGAACCAGGATGCACCTGTGCAAAAAACAAAATTCATTATTGGTTATTGTGAGTAGATTCATGAGGAACATGTTTTATTTAATCAATTTTAGAATAAGGCTGTAACGTAACAAATTGTGGATTTAAAAAAAAAGTTAAAGTCTTAATTACATTATGTAAAATTCCATTCCATATAGTATAAAGTAGTAGGATAGTAGTATAAATAGTGCCCCCCCTCTTGTCATCATACTGAACATGTGTGGCATGGGTCCAACCATTGAAACCATTGCCCTCCCCATACAGCATAAACATTACTTATCCTATACTCTGTAAAATCGTTAGCTCTTTGAAAGGTTTAGGATAACCCCATAAAAGAGTACAATACGACAAGCTGGAAGACATTTCTGTGATTCAGGTTTGGAGCTTACGGGCATTCTTCATTGACTGAAATTCCCCCAAATGAAAGGCCTGTTCCTGTCTAGCACTAAGCACTGTAGAGCAGGGTTTACCTGCTCGCCTGTCTGTGACTAGATTAGCGCAGTCCACACGCAAAGCTACACAAAATTAGCTTAGGGGTACCAGGCAGGGCTGCTGGACCTTAAAGGTGAAAACATTAAGCTCAGATGAGTTTGTCTAAAGACAGATTCGGCCCTTAATTAACCAAGTGACCACTGACCTTTGGAGGAATATGTACGGGATCAGTTTGGGGATCAGGACAAAGGCAAGCAGTCTTACCACACACCCTAACTCTAATTCAGTGAAGAATGCTCGTAATTAGCCCCACTGCTTTCATTCCATGGCATAAGGGGAAAACACTAGCTTTGAAATTTATTTAAGATAATTTCCTAAAAGGGTTCAACATGATTTCTAGATTTAGTGAAAAGGAATTTAGCGTATTTGTCAGCGGTGGGTGTAGCTTGTGCATGGAAGTCAGGCGCAGGAGAGGAGAGATGAATGGACAAAGTACTTTACTAAGGCAATCATAATACAGAACGCAACCGCGTCACAAAACAAATGCCCACAGAACAAGTGAGGCAGCAAAAGTACAGAACGCAAGTATAAAGTACCGGCTGCCACAAAGCACGGGTAAAACAAAACCCGGCGCAAACCAGCCGGAAGCGTGCCAACCCTAACAATAAACAATACCCCACACAGACATGGAGGGAACAGAGGGTTAAATACACATGTTAATTAGTAGGAGATGTGAACCAGGTGTGCCGGGAAGACAAGACAAAACAAATGGAAAATGAAAGGTGGATCGGTGATGGCTAGAAGACCGGCGACGTCGACCGCCGAACGCCGCCTGAACAAGGAGAGGAACCGACTTCGGCGGAAGTTGTGACAGTATTATGAGAAGAATAAAGCACTGTGCATAGTCATCAAAAAGAAAGGAGGACCAAGGCACTCTTCATATAATAGCGGAACACAAGTACGCCATACGGGTAGGTAATGAAGACTACCCCATGGCAAGGCACTACAAGTCCCTACACCATGGCAACCCTGCCTCCCTACAAGCTATGGGTATTGATCATATTCCAGCCTCTATTAGAAAAGGGGACCGTCTTAAACAGTTAAACCAAAGGGAAGGTTTTGGGATTTACAAACTACAGGCCACTAAATACCCTGGTTTAAATAAAGATATGGATTTCTCACCCTTCCTGTAGGGTCGTGATGGGTCCATTTGCTGTCATCTAGTGGACATTTTGCTCTATTGCCCTCAGCTATGGTTAGACTGTTGTTCATGTTTTTCTGTGTTCTAGTGTACTATGGAATATATAGCTTTCTTATTCTTGACACTTCTCCCAGTCATATTAAAGGTTAGAACTACCTTTTAGTGTTCTGATACTTCTAGTTTGGAGTTGTATTTTTATGATAACATAGCTACAGTATTTCAATGTGTATAGTATTGCTTACTAGGTGTGTCCAATCAATTGTGTAACCACCCCCTCTTCCAATTAGGGCTAATTGATAAGCTGTTTAAAAGAGGACCTTGTATTCCTTTTTTGTTTGTTGTTTTTGTACTCCCTGACGAAGGCCATGCAGCCGAAACGCATCGGTTTAAAAACAACTTTGTTTCTATTGAACATGCCATACTAATAAAGGCATTTTTATCAATTATATGAAAAGTGCCTTGGTCCTCCTTTCTTTTTGATGACCAATTTACCCCTTTTACCAAAGAGCACCTTCTATCTACCAAAATGTTCTATTGTGTACCTTAGTAGCGCTTCCCTTCCTCCTCATTCTGTGCATAGTATTCAGCTCTGAAAATGACAGGATGTGTTCTTTTGGATCATGCTGCATCAAAAGTATGCATTAATTAAACATTATGTACAGATGTAGGATCTTAATTTGAGCCAGCTTGCTACAGCAGGAAAATAATCCTGCAGCAACAAGAAATTTGAATTATAATGTGGGTTATAATTAATGGACATTTTTTGTAGGGATTGATACATTTTTCGTTAGGGCAAATCAAGTTTGACATTTTAAAGTGGAAATTACAAACTTTAGAAGCATTTTTAAACCTCAAACACAACAAGTTTGCATTTCCTGCTGTTCAGGAAAATTATAAGAAACAAAGGAGTGATCAATTTAAGATCCTACATCTGTAATTATCCATGGGTGTCACATACTGTAATTTTTGTATTTACTAGTTTACAGATGGTCACCTTGGTTTAGCCACAAAGAAACAGTTTAGTTAAACTTGAGAAATACATCAAATACAATTATTGAACCTTTGAGACATTAGACATTGTAAGATTTCATAATATAATGAAATTAATAGATCAGGAAAAATTGCATTAGGTTTACTCTCATGGATTAGATCAGGGGTTCCCAAACTTTTTACTCAGCATTGGGTATTGTGTATTCATGTGATATTGGAGTGACTAAAACATTACAACAAAATCAATGGGCTAAAAAAATCTAGCTAAAAAAATAGTAATTGACTTTATCGAGGAGGAGTTGCTTGTTGCCTCAGGACTGTGTTGGCCTGTCTTATTTTGGAAGTCAGATTATTCATTGTTTCTTTTATCCTAGGAATATCCCATTAATCAAGTTTGAGCTAAGACTAAATTAAAGCCATGTATCTTCTGACTTCACACTAGTTCCTAGCGTTTCTCTCATGGAAGTTATAAACACCAAATGAGAACCGTAAGGCAAAGAACATGTAGTGTGGTTTGGAAGAACTTCTAGTTCAGTTACTAGAGGCATAAAGTTCAATCTGTATTGAGTGAAATCAATTCGACAAAGCCTGCATTCTGTATTCTGGCCAAATCTAATGCTTATTTTATATAATGTACAAGTAGTATAGATTTTTTGTGTGCTTCTTGGCTCACTATATTGAGGTAATCCAGTGTTATAATCCATGTTATTATTTCAATTTAAATGTCAATCAATTCATGTAAAAAATAACAAATAATTGCTGATCTTGTTCCGTTGTCTCAATAACACCCTGGTACATAGATGTCGCTATCGATTCAAAGCAATTCATCATAACAAAAGCAGTATTTACACACCTTCCATGTTCAATATTAGCAGAAGGAATTTGACCAGGTCAAGAAAATACTGAGGCAGATTGGCTGGAAGTATGCCTTGGTATTCTCTGATGGAAATGGATGTCGGACTGGTGTGAGAAAGTAGAAAGATGTACAACTCTGAAATATACAGAACACATATTGTGTCAATGGATTCTAACTTGTGTTTTCAGATTTGCAGCAACATTTGCCTTTCCACAGTACTGTACAATTATGAAATGTGTTATTACTGTCGGGGGTCGTGCATGTGGCCGTCATATTAGTAGTAATAGTAATTGCATATTAAGACGTTAAGAGACTTGTTATCAGATTGTTCAGCATGTGGCGCTTTCTAAGAAAACATACATGCTAATTATTTATATATTTTTAAATGAATAATCAAACACCCATGTACACAAACAGTGCAACTAGTACTTACTCCTCAATTACAGCTCAGAGGCTAATTGCGTGTCTAGGATTGTTGGATGATTATTTGGTGTCCCATTTACAGCACATGGATTGCTCACACCTCTCTGACATTTAGAAATATTATATGAACGGTTCACTTTGTTTAGGATGCCTTTAATTCTACACAATTCCTCCACCTCTCATTGTTGACGAACAGTGCATTTAAAGGACATTTAAAGCTGGCCCAGAGGGTTTTATTGCCTAATTGGTCAGGATGCATTCCCAACTTTGACCCCTTCAGTTATCACACGGTCAACATGCCTGAAATAACTTTCGACTCTCCCCAGGGGAATTTCCAAAATACCTCAGAGAGTTATTAATAGACCTGCCAGTTAGGATACATTCCTTATGGAATGACTAGAAATAGGGAATGCCAATTTACATTGAGCAATACACATATATTGAATTACCATTTAAATTTTTGTTGCATAAAACAAATAGGCCTACCAGTAAATGCTTATTACCATGTTATAGTAGAACAGTGTATGATATTCTCTATTGATGCTAGTGTGGTGTCAGTTGTTACTGTAGATACTATTTGCAAGGTTAAATAACCTCAGCCAATAAGGGCCCGGGGGAGGGACCATCTGGTTCTGTTGCTGCGTTGTTGAGCCAAGAGTTCAGGAGGTGAATGGGGTTGTGAGGAGCTCCATCTGCCTCAAGCCTTTCCAAATAACCAGACTCTGTCATCCACACTTGGCTATCCTGAGCTCATTAACCACCTCACCAGTGAAATCAACTGTCATTCTGAGTTTGTCCAGGCTTGGCTACAGTCAATTTACACACGTGTTGGATAAACACACATGCTTCAGTACAACCGATTCTAAACGGAATTCTCTCCCATTACTGGTTTATAATTGGTCATTTATCAGTTGGTTATCTTTGCTGTTGTTGGAACCCTTGAATGCAGTGATGTACTGTCCTGTTAGGATTCAGGAATAACTTCATATTAGAGATAATGTTACAGGTAGCTGAAATCTCATGTTTAGAAACATCTTATTACAATCTGCTTTCTCTCAGGTTTGAGTAAAGAATGAATAAAGTAGCCTCCCTTTAGCAACGTAATCATTTTATGGATTTTTTGTTTCAATGAAGATTTTTAGACAAACAAAACAGTATATATTTTACTATATTATGAAGCATGTAGTTTACAAGAATAGTTTTAGCTCAGTGAGCCTATCATCCAAAAATAGCAGAGTAACCAGCCAGTGTGCAACAGCCATGCATGTGGTTAAAGAGTAGATGAGAAGTTATCTGGCCTGGGGCAAGTGTCAGTAGACAGGGTGACCTGGTCTTGGTTGTAGAAAGAGCCTCTTTGTAAGACTCCCACTCTGACGTCAAACTAGCACCATAAAGGCATAAATTCATATTTTACATAAAGCATAACAATCTTTAAAAAGGTTCATTGTGTCTCACTTAGACTTATTAACATGTGTAGCTAATGCCTTATTTCTGCCTTTTATAAGCTGAACTAGAGGTGTTCCTCTCTGTATTATCAGTGTTGAAAGCAGCGGATGAAAGAAGAAGACAGCCTCTCTGGTCTTGCATAGACTTTGAAAGGGAATATTATTAGGTTTTAAGCATCTCTTATTTGTAGTTGGAATATAAATTGTGCTGGAGATGTTGGAGATGCTTGAATACCACCATTATCAAGTAGGTCCAGTATTATGCTGATTGAAATATATTTTATTTTCCCCCCTTTTTCTTTTGGGGTATGGTAAAATAAACATAACATTTATTCAGATGGAAAGTGTGACATGAATTGTGAATACATGTATTTATATCTAGGGATTATTTAGCTATCAAGAGATAGCACAGAAAAAAATATAAATGAAAAGATAAGCTTACGGCTTACTGCTTTGGGATTTGCTAGTAATATTGATACTTTCTAACATTTCAATTCATACTTGACTTTCTCTGGTCAAGTCAAGGACTCTATCACTAGTTGAGCTGACAGGTATTTTATTTTCATATTAATTAGTAATCCAGTTCTCTTTATTATTATAAATGTATGGAAACATTTTCAAGGCTGTTTCTTGCTTATTTAGTGAGATAATATTCAGTGAGATATGAGAGCTGTTTCTTGAGTTCACAGCACAATTACAACATGACCAATGATCATCAACCCATCATAACAGCGTTTGAGGATTCTGACTCTCACTTATGTCTCTCCCTCTTTCACTCCATCTCTCCCTACCTCCTCCAGGTGCAGACTCACCTGGAGAACCCCACCAAGTACCACATCCAGCAGGCCCAGCAGCAGCAGGTGAAGCGCTACCTGGGCAAGCTTGGCTCCCTGCCCTGCCCCAACCAGTCCTCTGACCACAAGGGCATGGCTCTGGGGCCGGGAAACAGTGCCCCCAACAGCCCCATGGCCTTACTCACCCTCAACATCAACTGTGAGAAAGAGGTAACGCAAAACGTAACATGGCTATAGATGCCGAGCTACAATGCAGTGTGTGTAAATTCAGTGTGCTTTCCACACCATAATATCTGCCAATTTTCAATTACTTCTACTTCAAAGCCATGTGTATTTGAGTAATGAATGGTAGTAACACCATGGAGTTGGATAATACATATTCATTGATAAGGAAATGTGATCTTCTGTTGATTAACCCTCAACTGAATCACTGTCTGTTAGAAAATATGTTATCTCAAATTCAATTTTAGCTTTTTTATTATAGATGGATGATGTCATTGATGACATAATTAGTCTGGAATCGAGTTATAACGACGATATCCTTGGATTAATGGACCCAGGGCTTCAGATGGCCAATACGGTATGATTACCTTAATTTACTGTCTGCTTGCATGAGGCCAGTAACCGAAAGGCTGCTGGTTTGAATACCTGAGCTGACAAGGGGAAATCTGTCTATGTGCCCTTGAGCAAGGCACTTAACCCTAATTTGCTCCAGGGGCGCAGTACTACTATGGCTGACCCTGTAGAGCAACACATCTCACTGCACCTATCCGGTGGAGGCCTATGTGACAATTCATAGTAGATGTGTCTACGAATACAGCAAATGTTTGCTTCCAGATCATTGTGTAAACACATTTTTAAAGGGTTAACTACTCATGTGTCAAGCACCACATGTGCCAGGTATATTTGACCCTGCTAACATTACTATTGTCTGTGGTTATCTTTTCTCATCAGATCGCTGTTAACACTAACCTCTTAGACATTTATGGTAACCAGAGCATGCCCCACCCAGGCCTGGCCATCAACTCCTGCCCTGCCAACCTGCCCAACATCAAAAGGGAATACTCAGGTGAGCATGACCCCATTACATGGAAAACATCCAGATTCAAACATACTCTCCAGACCTTTGTGACTGAGCAATATGTTTGAAAGGGTCAGGGAAATGTTATGCATGTGCTTTGCATTGATATTGTTTTTGATTATTGTAAACTTTGTTATTTTGTCATTCAAAATAAAGTGAAATGCATTGAACATTTTATGTGCCAAATAGTTTCCCAATCTCCGGCCATCATGCACATGCTGGACAAGTCTGGATCGTGTAGCAAGTTTGAGAACTATCACAGGCCTGAAGGGTTTCCTGTAGGTATGTCTGCATAGTCATATTCATATTTACCTTAGCTAACTGTGAGTTTGAGTTAGGTTACACGGGTGCATATTGCTTAGCCTATAATGTGCTCAGCATAGTTTCATTTATTTTCTTCCCGAAACTAACTAAACATTTCTGGCATAACTGTTTTGTTGTGTGTCAACATCAATGTTTTGCCATTGTCCTACAGATGAAGGATCTTAAACTGATCCAGTTTGAAAATAATGCTGCAGCAACAAGAAATGTGAATTATTATATGGATTATAATTAATGGACGTTTTTGTAGGGGTTGATACATTTTTCGTAAGGTAAAATAAAATCTGAAATTTCAAAGTGGAAATTACACATTTTAAACCTCAAATACACTACAAGTTTTACATTTCCTGCATTGTTCTCCTGCAACAGGGTTATCAAATGAATATCCCACATCTGTAGTCATTGTCCATTCCTAATGCTAACTGCTTTGTTTCAGAAGCAGAGGTCAGGGCAATGGCAAAGGAACGACAGAAGAAGGATAACCATAATTTGAGTGAGTTTTGTTATACGGTAATTATCAGCTATCTAGTAATATCATGTGGGTTGTTTAGATATGCGGTGATATTACCTTTTCATTATTACATTTTGCATGATTGATTGTTTCTTATTGTTCTCTTCTCGTCCTATTTCCTGTAGTTGAGAGAAGACGGAGATTTAACATCAACGACCGGATCAAAGAATTGGGGACCATGATTCCAAAATCAAATGATCCGTAAGTTGCGTATGTTTACTTGGATTTGAAGTCTTTCTACCAGATACAGCGCAGTCTGGAATGATTGGATCCCTTAATAAAGATGAGCAAAAGAATAACATAAAATCAGTAATACAAATACTGAGCTATATTGTATACTCCAAAAATTTGAACAATTATATTATTTAATAATAATGCTATTGCTCAGAGACCGAGATTTTGTGTAACAAGTAATTCAAACAAATCTCAAAAAGATATGGGTCAAAATGATTGGATCCCCTGTTTTCAATGCTCCAGTAAGGGAAAGGGATTCAGTTATACACCTGAATACATTCAACTGAAATGTGTCTTCCGCATTTAACCCAACCACTCTGAATCAGAGCTGCCATAATCGACATCCACGTCTTCGGTGCCCGGAGAACAGTGGGTTAACTGCCTTGCTCAGGGGCAGAACAACAGATTTTTAACTTGCCAGCTCGGGGATTCAATCCAGCAACCTTTCGGTTACTGGCCCAAAGCTCTAACCACTAGGCTACCTGCTGACCCCTCCCCTTGTAAGGATATTGACAATGAGCCTTTTTCTAAAATGTTTTATGAGATTGGGGAACACACTAGGAGGGATCTTAGACCATTCCTCCATACAGAATCTTTCCAGATCCTTGATATATTTTGTCTGCGCTAATTGATTGCCCTCTTCAATTCACACCACAGGTTTTCAATATGGTTCTGAGATGGCCATTGCAAAATGTTGATTTTGTTTTTTTCTTTGTGGTTTTTGATGTTTACTTGCTGGAATATTCACTTGCAGCCAAGTTTCAGCCTCCTGGCAGAGGCAACCAGGTTTTTGGCTAACATGTCCTGGTACTTGGCAAAGTTCATAATGCCGTTGACCTTAACACGAACCCCAGGACCAGTGGAAGCAAAATAGCCTCATAACATCAACGATCCACCACCATATTTTACAGTAGTGATGAGGTATTTTACTACATATGCATTGTTCTTTCTAAGGCCAAACCCACCGCTGGTGTGTCTGGCCAAATACCTCTATTTTCGTGTCATATGACCATAGCACTGGTTCCAAACCAAGTGCCAAAGATGTTTAGCAAACTCCAGGCAGATGGTCAGATGACATGAAAATAGAGGTATTTGGTCACGGGTTTGACCTTCGAGGATCTGGAAAGATTCTTTATGGTGAAATGGTCTAAGATCTCTCCCAAAGTGTTCTCCAATCTCATAAAACATTTTATAAAAAGGCTCAGTATTGTTATCCTTCCAAAGGGAGGGTACTGGAGTATTGAAAACAAGGGATCCAATAATGCTGACCCCTATCTTTTAGCTTTTTTTATTACTTGTTAAATAATATCTCTTTCTCTGTGCAATTCTATTAGTATAAAATAATATAATTTTTCATTTTTTAAGCATACAACATAGCTCAGAATTTGTATTATTTATTTTATACAGTCTTTTTTGCTCATCTTTATCAAAGGTTCCAATAATTCCGGACCCCACTGTATATATCATGTGTCAGACATTGACCCTAGGCTAGAGTTTACGATAATTATAGATCAATGCATCAGTTTATTTTCAGTGCATCCATACCCTTGAGAATTGTGTGAGTTAGAACATTGTCAGTGTACCCTAGAAAGCTAACAGTTCAGGCTGATAAAACTTTGCTGGCCTGCCTCGCCCCTCTCTGGTCCTCAGGGATATGCGATGGAACAAAGGCACCATTCTCAAGGCGTCAGTGGATTACATCAGGAAGCTACAGAGGGAGCAGCAGAGGGCCAAAGAGCTGGAGAACAGGCAGAAGAAGCTGGAGCATGCCAATAGACACCTGATGCTGCGGATACAGGTACAGCATGGTAGGCCGTGGGGCACTGGGACAGATAAGGAGCAACTAGCCATGCCTTCAAAATGTAGGATTGAATTGAGATGAGGCTCTTCTATATTCTGTATGGTATCAGATATGCAGCATGCAGACAGACAATGTTGATAACACTCTCTTTCCTTTCTCTTTCTCACTCCCTTGATGGGGTTCAGGAGTTGGAGATGCAAGCTCGTGCCCATGGTCTGACCACAGACACATCTGCCCTCTGCTCAGCTGAGCTCTCACCCCGAGGCATCAAGCAGGAGCCAGCCCTGGGAGACTGCCACCAGGATCTGTACCATGTCCACCCACGGCACCAACACCACCCAGCCTGCACTCCAGACCAGGTTCAGTACACCATCTTGGAGCTCAACGATGGAGCATCTCCCTACACCAAGGGCCACAGGGGAGTCTCAGGTGACCAGGGGCCTTACGGCAGTCATCCTAAGGGGGCCTTGATGGACATCCTGATGGATGACAACTTGTCCCCTGTGGGAGGGGGAGACCCCCTGCTTTCCTCTGTCTCGCCCGGAGCTTCTAAGGACAGCAGCTGCTCAGGCAGCAAAAGCATGGAAGAGAACGACCAGAGCTGTTAGCACTCACTGCTGCCCACTCCACTCACCTGCACCTTTATCTCCACCCCTTCAACCTGTTCTGTGTTGTGTTGAGGCCTCCTCAGACGTCTCCCGTCAGTAGCTAACTTCAGCCAACTGCTGGTTAGTTAGTTAGTTTGTTTTCAGGTGTTTACACATTTTACATTTTTCATTGTTTTTTTTGTTTTGTTTATTATATGGTATCATTGGGTTCTGAAAGCCGTCACACTGAATTTAGTTCAGTTTCTCTTGTGTATTGATTATAAATTACTTTTTAATAGTTTGTTTTAATAGATCATGCTCTGATTTTATCAATACTTTTATGACAATGAGTCAGGGAGCGACATCTCACACATACTATACCTGTGTAAGGTCATCATGGTATAGGGCAGGCTTATAATAGTTATAAAACCCTGATTGATAAGCTTATTGCTTTAAATTTGAAAAAAAATATGCAATTCCCTCGAAGTGAAAACTAAAAATGGTTGTTTAATATATTGTTGCTGTGTTACACAGTCACACTACTTCCTTTATAACATGTCTATTCAGCGCAATATGACAGAAGCGATAATACATTATTTTGATTACTTTTGTTTGTGCATTACTTTTGTGCTTTTGAACTTGAATGAGATAACGTCTTAGTCAGGAGATTTGTAAACATTTCACATATAGCACAGAACATAATGTCAGTCTATCAATATTGGTAGAAATGCAACATTGTTTTCCATACAGGCACATTTGGTTTATGAAGATATTTATGATAATAAGATTTAAATGTATTGCAGCAAATACTCACTAAGAAGTGGATCTCTAAGGAAGAAAAATACATTTTGTTTTTAACTTGTCCATTTTCTATTTTTATTGAATTTTTTTGTACACTTATTAGGATTTGCCTGTCCATTCATTTCGTGTTTAAGAGATATTCAGGATATTTTTTGTCAATGATGTGAATGTTTATATTGCTAGGAATATAAGGAGATGTACATGTAGAAAATTGTTTAAACACTGGAATGACGTCCATAAATTGATTTAAATATATATTTACTAACGATTATATTTAGGTTTTTCAAATGATTGATTGTAGTTAAAACTATAAGCTGTACTGTTAATGTATATTTCTACTGTTTAACAACTGTAGGAAAGTACTCAAATATGCCTTTGATAATAACTATCTACTGTACATTACACCACTGTATTGAGAACATGGTTACAGTGCACCCTCTGTGGAACTATGCAATGACTACAGTTGTGCCTGTTTTACCCAGAAGACATTAGACACATTAGGCTGGTCATATAATATGTTGTAATGATTAGTAAGAAGCACCTAGCAGAATGATTTACATTGAAGTGCCTTACTGTTAGTTTTTTGTTTTCCACAGATCTAGGAGGACTACTAGACACTGGTTTGTTGTTGTTGTTTCTGGTGTTTGGTGCTTCATGTATGAAGTGTTGAGCTGCAAGGTCCCTACGGGAAGCAGAGAGTAGAAAACCATGTTATGGGCCTCCAAATGTCTCTCTAGGCCATCCATTTTGTTTGGGATGTTTTTGATGCTAGAGTTCTGTTTTGAGGTCAGAATTCCACTCGGAGGGCAATAATCAAAACTTTACTGAATTCTCAGCTTCTTTTTTGAGACGAATTATTTTTCTGAATGTAATGTAACTCAGTGTTGACTGCCAAAATGTGTTGCCAAAATCAAAGTGAAGTCTAAAATATGCAAAGAAGGAATTAACGTTGTTATTTTTTGATGTTGTACTTTTGTGTAAGGATGCTTCTTCTTTATTTCTAGAGCAATAATTTAAGAATAATGGCTATCAGGCTGTACGTAAAGCTAAGCACAAAGTAGTCCATGTACTTATAGGTGAATTCTCTGCAGTACAAATCCACTACAGAATGGCCCTCATGGTCAAACTGCACCCAGGTCTGTCTGGTAATATCTAGACACAGGCCTGTCATTCACTCACTGTCCTTTGACTGAACCCAGATCAGAATATAATTTCCCTAGACAATGTCACCCTCTTGTGTTGATGAAACCACTATGCACCAAGATTGGTGTTTTCAACCATAGAACTAAAATGCATAGAACTAACATTTTCATTTAAAGTAATGGTGACAGTTGATTGATGCCCATTATTTGTAAATAAACATATGAATCGATCCGCTTGTTACCATGGCACAGTTTGGGTAAACCACTAACATTTCAAAGAGCCATGTTTGTTCACACATTGAACACCCCAGGCTGACAGGTCTATTAATTGTATTTACATGGTTTCAGATAGAATTGCCACTGTAATGTGATAATGACTCTGTTGCCAGGGGAGATGGAGGTAGTGATGGTCATACACTGGTTAGGGATGGATCAGTGATGTCAAGGCCATTCATTGGAACTGAGTGTGGAAAATAGCTTTTGACAAACATTAAAGTCAATTAAATATTTTTACTTGTGTTATTGCAGGAGTATGTTTCGTTCTATGATTTATTTTTATCAAAGTATTTCACTAATTGTCTCTGAACACTAATGATGGGTAAATAATATGAGAATAGATCATGTTCAACAGACACTCCAATATAATTAATGATAATATTTTATTGGTAGACTTCCAGGGCTCTATTCAATCCGCATTGGGGAAGTTCAGCTGTACAGCGTGCTTGAAATTTAAAGGCTATGTTCCCGCATTAGCAGAGACAGCATTCACGGTAAATGCTGCATATGTCGGCTCAATCAAAAATGACCTTTACCTTTGTATCACGGAATCTGTAACACTTCAGTTTAACATATTAAATAAAGCCCCAAGTAAATGTGCGTTGACTGAAACATATTGAATATGAAACACAGCATTTCTTCTTCACCTGCTCATCATGGCATGGATATTATCACCAGCCTTCAAGAAGAACCAAGTTCATCACACAGACGCCTACTAAAGCAGCACCGGCCTCTCAAGATTCTGAGCCTGCCTGGCAGAGTTGGTCCTGCAAAGTCAAAGCCCCCTGATATGGGAGAGGATAATATGCAAGGAAATTCTCAAAGCTGCTAATTTGAACCTTTGACGACCTTTTACCTAGCCGATGGGGATTCCGGTGGGGTATCGGAATTGATTGCACAGAGTTGCTTGGAAATTGGTCACAATGGGGGACCAGCGTGTGTGTGTGTTTCAGAGGAAGGGAGTGTATCTGATCTCCATCACCTAGGACTTAACAATAGTTAATGGAATCTCCTAATTCTTTGCAAAATTTTGTATGCCTTCTCAAACAGCTGCAACTGTATATGCATTCGTAAAACAAGTCCTTTCTTGAGTTGGGCTCAGGGATGGAACAACTGTTGAGCGTCTGAGCTTATGGTAGTTTATGGGGAAAAGGGGTTGAGTGTGTGTGTATGAATGTGTGTGTGTATGTATTCCACATCTGTTGCTAGGGGGTAAATCACAATAAATGTGTGGTAAAATAATAATTACTTATCAAAAATATTATTTTTGTAATGGCAATCCTGGTTATAGGTAATAATCCTTTGCATTAACAGCCTACATTATTACGCATATTATTTGTTAATTATGGGAATTAAGATACGCAAGGATTTTTAATATACAGTGCATTTCGGAAAGTATTCAGACCCCTTGACTTTTTCCACATTTGTTACGTTACAGCCTTATTCAATTGCTTTGTTTTAGCAATCTACACACAATACCCCATAATGACGAAGCAAAAACTGTTTAAACATTTTTGCAAATGTATAAAAAATCCAAAACTGAAATCTCACATTTGCATAAGTATTCAAACCCTTTACTCAGTACTTTGTTGAAGCACCGTTGGCAGTGATTACAGCGAGTCTTTTTGGGTATGACGCTACAAGCTTGGCACACTTGTATTTGGGGAGTTTCTCCCATTCTTCTCAAGTTCTGTCAGGTTAGGTGAGGAGTGTCGCTGCACCACTATTTTCAGGCCTCTACAGAGATGTTCGACCGCATTCAAGTCCGGGCTCTGGCTGGGCTACTCAAGGACATTCAGAGACTTGCTCTGAAGCCACTCCTGTGTTGTCTTCGCTGTGTGCTTAGGGTCGTTCGCCTCAGTCTGAGGTCCTGACCTGATGTACTTTGCTCCGTTCATCTTTCCCCTCGATCCTGACTAGTCTCCCAGTCCCTGCCACTGAAAAACATCCCACAGCATGATGCTGCCACCACCATGCTTTACCGTATGTATGGTGCCAGGTTTCCTCCAGACGTGACGCTTGGCATTCAGGCCAAAGAGTTTAATCTTGGTTACATCAGACCAGAGAATCTTGTTTCTCATGATATCCAAGATGGCGTAGCAGTAAGTCGTCCTGTCGTGTCGTGTCCCTGTATATTTTGTTTATATTTTGTTTATTTTTCGTTTTTTACATATTTTTCGTTTTTTTTACATATTTTTCGTTTTTTACATAGCTATCCCTTTAAAAACATTTTGCTAAACCTAAGCTTCCAAATACGCTGGATCTTCACAACTAGCTATCTGCTAAACCGCAACCCCGGATGATTACCCCTGGCTAGCGTTTCCACCCACTTAGCTTGAAGCTAGCCCGGCCTGCGCTACCACCGTAGCATACTCCTGAGCTACAATACCCGGGCCCACGACCGGTCTATCGATGTCACCGCATGAAGAGGAATAAACAGACTCACCCCATCGCGACGTCCCCCAAAGGCTAACTCTCTAGCCCTCGCTATCTCCCTGCTTGCTAATTCGGCCTGCTAACTGCTAGCTTGTCCAGCTCCGGTCCGCTAACTGCTACCTTGTCTAGCCCGGGCCTACAAACTGTTAGCTTGTTAGCACAGGCCTGCTAACCGCCTGAATCGCCGCGTCCCAAACGCCCACCGGACCCATATTTACTTTCTATCTCTTTTGACTTTTAATTTGTTTATACCTTCCGGAAACCTGCCTCACCCAATGTGATACGGAATCGCTATTATTTTTTATTTATTTTTAGAACACACTCAAGAACCTCCAGAAGCTAACCAGCTAACTAGCTACAAGCTATTTAGTCATTGTTCGTTTTTTTTAACCTGGATAACACTCGCCAGTCCAGCTTCCCTTCCCCATCCACCGCTGCCCCCTGGACACTGATCTCTTGGCTACATAGCTGATGCACGCTGGACTGTCCATAAATCACGGTACTCCATTCTGCTTGTTTGTTTTATCTGTTGGCCCCGTTGCCTAGTCTACGCCATTTTACCTGCTGTTGTTGTGCTAGCTGATTAGCTGTTGTCTCACCTACTGTTTTAGCTAGCTTTCCCAATTCAACACCTGTGATTACTGTATGCCTCGCTGTATGTCTCTCTCAAATGTCAATATGCCTTGTATACTGTTGTTCAGGTTAGTTATCATTGTTTTAGTTCACAATGGAGCCCCTAGTTCCACTCTTCATACCCCTGATAACTCCTTTGTCCCACCTCCCACACATGCGGTGACCTCACCCATTACTACCAGCATGTCCAGAGATACAACCTCTCTCATCATCACCCAGTGCCTGGGCTTACCTCCGCTGTACCCGCACCCCACCATACCCCTGTCTGCGCATTATGCCCTGAATATATTCTACCATGCCCAGAAACCTGCTCCTCTTATTCTCTGTCCCCAACGCTCTAGGCGACCAGTTTTGATAGCCTTTAGCCGCACCCTCATACTACTCCTTCTCTGTTCCGCGGGTGATGTGGAGGTAAACCCAGGCCCTGCATGTCCCCAGGCACCCTCATTTGTTGACTTCTGTGTTCGAAAAAGCCTTGGTTTCATGCATGTCAACATCAGAAGCCTCCTCCCTAAGTTTGTCTTACTCACTGCTTTAGCACACTCTGCTAACCCTGATGTCCTTGCTGTGTCTGAATCCTGGCTCAGGAAGGCCACCAAAAATTCAGAGATTTCCATACCCAACTATAACATCTTCCGTCAAGATAGAACTGCCAAAGGGGGAGGAGTTGCAGTTTACTGCAGAGATGGCCTGCAAAGTAATGTCATACTTTCCAGGTCCATACCCAAACAGTTCGAACTACTAATTTTGAAAATTACTCTCTCCAGAAATAAGTCTCTCACGGTTGCCGCCTGCTACCGACCCCCCTCAGCTCCCAGCTGTGCCCTGGACACCATTTGTGAATTGATCGCCCCCCATCTAGCTTCAGAGTTTGTTCTGTTAGGTGACCTAAACTGGGATATGCTTAACACCCCGCCAGTCCTACAATCTAAGCTAGATGCCCTCAATCTCACACAAATCATCAAGGAACCCACCAGGTACAACCCTAACTCGGTAAACAAGGGCACCCTCATAGACGTCATCCTGACCAACTGGCCCTCCAAATACACCTCCGCTGTCTTCAACCAGGATCTCAGCGATCACTGCCTCATTGCCTGTATCCGCTACGGAGCCGCAGTCAAACGACCACCCCTCATCACTGTCAAACGCTCCCTAAAACACTTCTGTGAGCAGGCCTTTCTAATCGACCTGGCCCGGGTATCCTGGAAGGACATTGACCTCATCCCGTCAGTTGAGGATGCCTGGTCATTCTTTAAAAGTAACTTCCTCACCATTTTAGATAAGCATGCTCCGTTCAAAAAATGCAGAACTAAGAATAGATACAGCCCTTGGTTCACCCCAGACCTGACTGCCCTCGACCAGCACAAAAACATCCTGTGGCGGACTGCAATAGCATCGAATAGTCCCCGGGATATGCAACTGTTCAGGGAAGTCCGGAACCAATACACGCAGTCAGTCAGGAAAGCTAAGGCCAGCTTCTTCAGGCAGAAGTTTGCATCCTGTAGCTCCAACTCCAAAAAGTTCTGGGACACTGTGAAGTCCATGGAGAACAAGAGCACCTCCTCCCAGCTGCCCACTGCACTGAGGCTAGGTAACACGGTCACCACTGATAAATCCATGATTATCGAAAACTTCAATAAGCATTTCTCAACGGCTGGCCATGCCTTCCGCCTGGCTACTTCAACCTCGGCCAACAGCTCCGCCCCCCCCGCAGCTCCTCGCCCAAGCCTCTCCAGGTTCTCCTTTACCCAAATCCAGATAGCAGATGTTCTGAAAGAGCTGCAAAACCTGGACCCGTACAAATCAGCTGGGCTTGACAATCTGGACCCTCTATTTCTGAAACTATCTGCCACCATTGTCGCAACCCCTATTACCAGCCTGTTCAACCTCTCTTTCATCTCGTCTGAGATCCCCAAGGATTGGAAAGCTGCCGCAGTCATCCCCCTCTTCAAAGGGGGAGACACCCTGGACCCAAACTGTTACAGACCTATATCCATCCTGCCCTGCCTATCTAAGGTCTTCGAAAGCCAAGTCAACAAACAGGTCACTGACCATCTCGAATCCCACCGTACCTTCTCCGCTGTGCAATCTGGTTTCCGAGCCGGTCATGGGTGCACCTCAGCCACACTCAAGGTACTAAACGACATCATAACCGCCATCGATAAAAGACAGTACTGTGCAGCCGTCTTCATCGACCTTGCCAAGGCTTTCGACTCTGTCAATCACCATATTCTTATCGGCAGACTCAGTAGCCTCGGTTTTTCGGATGACTGCCTTGCCTGGTTCACCAATTACTTTGCAGACAGAGTTCAGTGTGTCAAATCGGAGGGCATGCTGTCCGGTCCTCTGGCAGTCTCTATGGGGGTGCCACAGGGTTCAATTCTCGGGCCGACTCTTTTCTCTGTGTATATCAATGATGTTGCTCTTGCTGCGGGCGATTCCCTGATCCACCTCTACGCAGACGACACCATTCTATATACTTTCGGCCCGTCTTTGGACACTGTGCTATCTAACCTCCAAACAAGCTTCAATGCCATACAACACTCCTTCCGTGGCCTCCAACTGCTCTTAAACGCTAGTAAAACCAAATGCATGCTTTTCAACCGGTCGCTGCCTGCACCTGCATGCCCGACTAGCATCACCACCCTGGATGGTTCCGACCTAGAATATGTGGACGTCTATAAGTACCTAGGTGTCTGGCTAGACTGCAAACTCTCCTTCCAGACTCATATCAAACATCTCCAATCGAAAATCAAATCAAGAGTCGGCTTTCTATTCCGCAACAAAGCCTCCTTCACTCAAGCCGCCAAGCTTACCCTAGTAAAACTGACTATCCTACCGATCCTCGACTTCGGCGATGTCATCTACAAAATGGCTTCCAACACTCTACTCAGCAAACTGGATGCAGTCTATCACAGTGCCATCCGTTTTGTCACTAAAGCACCTTATACTACCCACCACTGCGACTTGTATGCTCTAGTCGGCTGGCCCTCGCTACATATTCGTCGCCAGACCCACTGGCTCCAGGTCATCTACAAGTCTATGCTAGGTAAAGCTCCGCCTTATCTCAGCTCACTGGTCACGATGGCAACACCCATCCGTAGCACGCGCTCCAGCAGGTGTATCTCACTGATCATCCCTAAAGCCAACACCTCATTTGGCCGCCTTTCGTTCCAGTACTCTGCTGCCTGTGACTGGAACGAATTGCAAAAATCGCTGAAGTTGGAGACTTTTATCTCCCTCACCAACTTCAAACATCAGCTATCTGAGCAGCTAACCGATCGCTGCAGCTGTACATAGTCTATTGGTAAATAGCCCACCCTTTTCACCTACCTCATCCCCGTACTGTTTTTATTTATTTACTTTTCTGCTCTTCTGCACACCAATATCTCTACCTGTACATGACCATCTGATCTTTTATCACTCCAGTGTTAATCTGCAAAATTGTAATTATTTGCCTACCTCCTCATGCCTTTTGCACACATTGTATATAGACCCCCCCTTCGTTTTCTACTGTGTTATTGACTTGTTAATTGTTTACTCCATGTGTAACTCTTTGTTGTATGCTCACACTGCTATGCTTTATCTTGGCCAGGTCGCAGTTGCAAATGAGAACTTGTTCTCAACTAGCCTACCTGGTTAAATAAAGGTGAAATAAAATAAAATAAAATAAAATGGTCTGAGAGTCCTTTAGATGCCTTTTGGCAAACTCTGAGCAGGCTGTCATGTGCCTTTTACTGAGGAGTGGCTTCCGTCTGGCCACTCTACGAAAAATACCTGATTGGTGGAGTGCTGCAGAGATGGTTGTCCTTCTGGAAGGTTCTCCCATCTCCACATAGGAACTCCGCAGCTCTGTCAGAGTGACCATCAGCTTTTTGGTCAGGTCCCTGACCAAGGCCCTTCTCCCCCGATTGCTCAGTTTGGGCAGGCGGCCAGCTCTAGGAAGAGTCTTGGTGGTTCCAAACTTCTTCCATTTAAGATTTATGGAGGCCACTTTGTTTCTTGGGGTCCTTCAATGCTGCAGACATTTTTTGGTACCCTTCCCCAAATCTGTGCCTCGACACAATCCCGTCTCGGAGCTCTACGGACAATTCCTTTGACCTCGTGTCTTGGTTTTTGCTCTGACATGCACTGTCAACTGTGGGACCTTATATAGACAGGTGTGTGCCTTTCCAAATCATGTCCAATCAATTGAATTTACCACAGGTGGACTCCAATCAAGTTCGAGTCTAATAGTGAAGGGTCTGTAAGTTATGTAAATAAGGTATTTCTGTTTTTTACTTCTAATAAATTTGCTAACAATTCTACAAACTTGTTTTCGCTTTGTCATTATGGGGTGTTGTGTGTAGATTGATGAGGATTCTTTTTTTTTATCCATTTCAGAATAAGACTGTAAGGTAACAAATTGTGGAAAAAGTCAAGGGTTCAGAATACTTTTGAATGCACTGTATATACAGAACCAGTCAAAAGTTTGGACACACCTACTCATTCAAGGGTTTTTCTTTATTTTTACTATTTTCTACATTGTAAAATAATAGTGAAGACATCAAAACTATGAAATAACACATATAGAATCATGTAGTAACCCAAAAAAGTGTTAAACAAATCAAAATATATTTGAGATACTTCAACTTTGCACACACTTGGCATTCACTCAACCAGCTTCATGAGGTATTCACCTGGAATGCATTTCAATTAACAGGTGTTCTTTGTTAAATGTTCATTTGTGTTATTTCTTTTTGTTTGAGCCACTCAGTTGTGTTGTGACAAGGTAGGGATGGTATACAGAAGATAGCCCTATTTGGTAAAAGACCAAGTCCATATTATGGCAAGAACAGTTTAAATAAGCAAAGAGACACGATAGTCCCTCATTACTTTAAGACATGAAGGTCAGACAATTAAGACATGAAGGTCAGACATTTCAAGAATTTCTTCAAGTGCAGTCACAAAAACCATCAAGCACTGAAACTGGCTGTCATGAGGACCACCACAGGAATAGGAAGACCCAGAGTTACCTCTGCTGCAGAGAATAAGTTAATTAGAGTTACCAGCCTCAGAAAATGCTTCACAGAGACACATCTCAACATCAAATGTTCAGAAGAGAATGCGCGAATCAGGTCTTCATGGCCGAATTGCTGCAAAGAAACCATTACTAAAAGACACCAATAAGAAGAAGAGACTTGCTTGGGCAAAGAAACACGAGCAATGGACATTAGACCGGTGGAGATCTGTCCTTTGGTCTGATGAGTCCAAATTTGAGATTTTTGGTTCCAACCGCCGTGTCTTTGTGAGACACAGAGCAGGTGAACGGATGATCTCCGCATGTGTGGTTCGCACCGTGAAGCATGGAAGAGGAGGTGTGATGGTGTGGGGGTGTGTTGCTGGTGACTCTGTCTGTGATTTATTTAGAATTCAAAAGCACACTTGGCTACCACCAGCATGACTACCACAGCATTCTGCAGCGATACACCATCCCATCTGGTTTGCACTTAGTGGGACTATAATTTGTTTTTCAACAGGACAATGACCCAACACACCTCAAGGCTGTGTAAGGGCTTGATGGAGTGGATGCAGTGATGCATCAGATGACCTGGCCTCCACAAGAATCTAAAATATAAAATATATTTGGATTTGTTTAACACTTTCTTGGTTACTACATAGTTTTGATGTCTTCACTATTATTGTACAATGTAGAAAATAGCACAAATAAAGAAAAACCCTTGAATGAGTATGTGTGTCCAAACCTTTGATTGGTACTGTATATGTAAATATATACGTATATATATCAAATACATTTAAACTGACAGAGCTGGTGTAACTGAGTCAGGTTTGAAAGCCTCCTTGTTCGCACACGCTTTTTCAGTTCTGCCCACACATTTTTCATAGGATTGAGGTCAAGCTTTAACTTCCTGACTGATGTCTTGAGATCTTGAGATGTTGCTTCAATATATCCACGTCATTTTCCTGCCTCATGATGCCATCTATTTTGTGAAGTTCACCAGTCCCTCCTCCAGCAAAGCACCCCCACAACATGATGCTGCCACCCCCGTGCTTCACGGTTGGGATGGTGTTCTCCGGCTTGCAAGCATCCACCTTTTTCCTCCAAACTTAATGATGGTCATTATGGTCAAACAGTTCTATTTTTGTTTCATCAGACCAGAGGCAATTTCTCCAAAAAGTACGATCTTTGTCCCCATGTACAGTTGTAAACTGTAGTCTGGATTTTTTAAATGGCGGTTTTGGAGCAGTGACTTCTTCCTTGCTTAGTGGACATTCAGGTTATGTCGATATCGGACTCGTTTTTACTGTGGATATAGATACTTTTGTAACTATTTCCTCCAGCATCTCACAAGGTCCTTTGATGTTGTTCTGGGATTGATTTGCACTTTTTGCACCAAAGTATGTTCATCTCTAGGAGACAGAACGCGTCTCCTTCCTGAGCGGTATGACGACTGCGTGGACCCATGGTGTTTAAACTTGCGTAGTATTGTTTGTACAGATGAACTTGATACCTTCAGGCATTTGGAAATTGCTCCCAAGGATGAACGAGGCTTGTGAAGGTCTAAAAAAAAATTCTGAGGTCTTGGCAGATTTCTTTTGATTTTCCCATGATGTCAAGCAAAGAGGCGCTGAGTTTGAAGGTAGGCCTTGAAATACATCCACAGGTACACCTCCAATTCCCTCAAATGATGTCA
Organism: Oncorhynchus kisutch; assembly: GCF_002021735.2. Taxonomy (NCBI): domain Eukaryota; kingdom Metazoa; phylum Chordata; class Actinopteri; order Salmoniformes; family Salmonidae; genus Oncorhynchus; species Oncorhynchus kisutch. Next base: position 66,210,782 of record NC_034190.2, on the reverse strand, counting down.
ATTAGCCTAACAGAAGCTTCTAAAGCCATGACATCTGTAAACAATTGTTGGAAAAATGACTTGTGTCATGCATGAAGTAGATGTCCTAACCAACTTGCCAAAACTATAGTTTGTTAACAAGACATTTGTGGAGTGGTTGAAAAACAAGTTTTAATGACTCCAACCTAAGTGTACGTAAACTTCCGACTTCAACTGTATATATATAGTTACAAAAAAATATATGGGTGATTGGAAATGATGCAGGCAATTACATTGATGGAAGCTACAATCTATCTGCAATATTAAAGCTGATCAATATCAAAAGGTAATCACAGCTGCTCTTGAAAGCCTGACACAGAATGTCATCACCGATGTCATGGAAGATTTCTGTAGAGATGAGACTGTACAGTAAATGTGCTTGTGTAGCGGACGTACTGTAACATTGCTTGCTTAGCGAGAACCACTTCCTCCTAATTCCCTCAAACACAGGACCTCTGCCTTTTAACTGCCCCACCGAAGCGTAATACCAGTCGCGCCACAGGGAAAGCGAGCTATTCGGGACACAAGTGGGGACACTTCAGACCGAAGAGTGAGTTTCATACATCCCCATGTGCTACATTCACCCCTCAAACTTACTCCACAGAGACCCCAGTGTTGAGCTGAGCACAACTGCAGATCCAGGTCGCGGCACCATCTGTAACGGATATCACGTTGCTTGCTTAGCGATTACCACTTCCTACTGATTCAGCTCACACAGAGGCTCGAACCCAGGACCTCTGTCTTGCTAGCACACTGGACTGTACTCCCGAAGTGTCTTACCAGTCCGGCCACACAAAAAGCTAGCTATTCTGTGACAAAAGTAGGAACACTTCAGGCTGAGGATTGAGTTTCACATATCCCCATCGGATACATTTACTTGTTTTGGAAATTCCAAAACTCATACTGTATGGAATGTCTAGGAATGTTCTGATTTAAAAAGGCAGTTTGATGGTGTTCTTAAAGCGTCAATCAGCAGTTGAGACAATAAAAAAGTGGGCTCCCCACCCCTATTTTGGTAAAAAGCTGAGGGATGGGGTGGGAGAAATGTAACCACTCTCAAATTCAAAGAGGAAGCTATTGTTGCAAGGACAGACCATCGATGACATCACAATTACTGATATAACCATGTTTTGAGGCTGTTTGTTTACATTTATTTTGTTTACAAAAATAGGAGTAAAACAAGCTTATATTTTGGGTTCTGATGGGGTAAGACAGTTAAACTTAGCTCATGAGGCATTTATAAATTATATTCTTCAATAATCAATGGGTACATATCTTTCCCCTTTAAAGGAAATATGTCCAGACCTGCACAGTCCTGTATGAAGAGGCATCCTCAGGGACCCTGCAGAGTGTTTAAAGACTCCTGCACCAGGGCCAGAGTGCAGTCTTGGTGCCACACAGGCAGCTCCAGCTCCATCATGCAGCGGCTGATCCACGCCTTCTCCTCTTCCGTCTGGAGCCCTTTCTGGTGGGCCACGTACACCATGAAGGAAATGTCGATGTTCACGCCTCCCCGTGGAGCAGCACAGTCAGCACTTTCTGCAAAGAAGGTCAAGTTATACTGCATGCATATTTACCAAATTGTCTCTTCACTTGTCAAAAATATATCTGAGCATTCATACCTTCCCTGATGCCGTTTTCTCCATCCTTTCATATCCTTTCCATATTAACTCAGTAATAAACGTTTTACCATTCGTAGCTCAGGGCTGACTAGGTGGCCAATGTCCACCAGTCTGTCCAGGTCATCTTCCCATAGGTTGGGAGCCAACTCCTCTAGCATGATTTCTATGGCAATCTGTGGGGATGTAGTGGCAGCATCCTCCATGTCACAGCAGCCACTGGTCTTCTGGTCACAGGACTGGAAGCATTTAATTGACCTGTTCTCCTCTGTAGTGGGCAGTGGGATGATCCTATAGAGAACATTTAATGGACCTGTTCTCCTCTGTAGTGGGCAGTGGGAGGATCCTATAGAGAACATTTCTGGCATCAAAGTACCTGGTGACCTGGGAGCCATAGAGCTGATTGACTGCCTCATCAATGACAATGAAGCCGTTGATGCGCTTGGTGTTGCTTCTGATGGCCTTGAGCTCCTCCTGGTCCTCTATATGACCACACAGCAGTGGGTCGTTCCCATCATCCAGCAGGTTGTGGCATTGGATCACTCTGTAGGTGAACACATTGGAGCTGACCACTGTCCAGGACATATTGAGATGCTCTGGATGCTGAGGAGCCAGCAGAAATGGTAAGTGATCACAACAACAGTCAGAGAGTGGCACGTCTGAATGGTAACAGAATTGCCATCAGTTACAACCCATGGATTTATAAAGCTTTACTATTTTTGCCAGGCTTGTCTATAAATACTTAACATCTCAAATCTTTAATAATGAAAACAATATTATGAAAATTACACCATCAACAAGAACAGTAGTTGGGATGCAATGTGTACAGACAAAATTGAAAGTATTAAACAGCGTTTCCAGTATCCTGGTCTACTGTACACCTACAGAACCACAAGCTGAAATGGCAGCTGCACCCAATATAGAAAGAGATTCTGTCTTCCAGTAAATAAGTCACCGCTCTACAAAAAACACTGCTGACCCACATTTAGTCAACAGAAAATGATGCATCTCATAAGATTAAAATAGGCCCTGTTCTAAAATAACAAATATAAATGAACACTAATCAAATGTATTCAATAATGTATTGTTTCCTAAGATTTGGAAACAGAGGTATACTGCCTTTTTTTACACTGCTGTTCAGCAAGATCATCATTTTGACATGCTTATGACTAGATGTGATAAATCCTTCAATTTGTTCCACAAGAAAAAGACAACATGTAAATGATACTCACATTTTAGCAGCTGACAACCATCCCTCCTGAGACTGTGCACCAGTCTGTCTGTTCCATGCCCAGTTCACTTGCAACAGACTGAACTCTGTTTGTTGGTTCGTACCACTATCAGACTCGTCGTGTCAGTCAGTGCAAGCCCTCATTTACTGAATGGGACACAGTTGGCTCTGTCATTTTGGAAGGATATGTACTGCATCCTTTCTCCTGTAGTGTGCACTCAGTTACTCCTCCCTCTGTATTTGTATTTTATTGCCAAGGCAACTACTACTCTTGTTGGGGTCCAGCAATACTAAGGCAATTTACATACAGTTAAAACATGCTGAACGGGTGACATGTCTGGTGAGTGTGTAGGCCATGGAAGAACTGGGACACTTTCAGCTTCCAGAAATTGTGTAAAGATCCTTGTGACATGCATTGTCATGTGGAAATGTGAGGTGATGGCGGCAGATTGATGGTTCAACAATGGGCCTCAGGATCTCGTCACAGTATCTCTGTGCATAGAAAATGCCATCAATAAAATGCAATTGTGTTCGTCGCCCGTAGCTTACGCCTGCCCATACCGTATCCCCACCGCCAGAATGTGGCACTCAGTTCATAACAATGACATCAGCAAACCGCTCGCCCTGCGGTCGTAAGGCTGGTTGGACATACTGCCAAATTCTCTAAAACGACGGCTTGAAATGAACATTAAATTATGTGGCAACAGCTCTGGTGGACATTCCTGCAGTCAGCATGTGTAATGATCAAACCTTTTAATCAGCTTCTTGATATGCCACACCTGTCAGGTGGATAGATTATCTTGGCAAAGTAGAAATGCTCACTAACAGGGATCTAAATACATTTGTACACACAATTTGAGATAAATAAGCTTTTTGTGCGCATGGAACATTCTGGGACCTTTTATTTCAGCTCATGAAACAAGGGACCAACACTTAACATGTTGCGTTTATATTTTTGTTCAGTGTCATTTGTATGGGGTATGGTGGCCATTGGGCTCAACTTACCCCAAGGTAAACATTTTTAAAACAGAGTCTGGTGCTCTCTAATGTGTGGATAGGCCACTAGGAGTAAACAAATAATGGACTGCACTCTGGTAAAAGGGTGATGACAGACACAGAAGCCCAGTCTAGGAGTTTAATGATGAAACAGAGCATACATGTGCTATTTGGTCAAAAACGGACAAATATCCCTGCAAATGGAAATGGTCCGATCTCCACGAAAGCCAACCAAACAGAGAAATACGTTTAGTTTTTATACTAACAAGTGGTTGCCATGGTGAATAATTCAATAATAATTGGTAGAACACATGAAAGGAAACAAAGAGTTTACCAGAATCTCTAAATTAAAATTCTGGTAGATCAATAAAATGTCATTGTAGATCTAATTAAATTTAAAGGACACTAAATTCATATCTAAGGGGGTTTTATACAATTTTGACTACATTAGTCCACACCGCTACAAGGATGCACTTTCATGCTAGCTTTAGGACCTTATATTGTAGCTTAGAGACCCCAAATGATGTATACATCAATCTTAAAAAGATCTACTTTAGTTTAGATACTATACAAGCATCATGAAACCTAGAACACAAATGAATTTGCCTTTGTGAAAAATATATTTTTTTAACCCAAATTACTTACCACTTTTTCCATGTAGTTTCTTCCTTCACAGACTCCAGGAAATGATGAACTCTTCCTAAATATTTGGTGACACGATTAATTTCATGTATGGAGTCTTAGAAACAAGGGGTGGCTCAACTAACATTTTGGCTCAACTTACCCCACTCTCCCCTACAGAATACAAGTCCGCAGCAGTCAAGGTAGAATGGGACCACATTTGCTTAAGCACTCTTGCAATGGATAAATTCCCCACTATGATACTTGGCTCGACCATTAACCAGTAAATACAAAGATGACCCTAACCAGAAAAATATAAGATAACCCATTTTTAAAAACAAAGCTTTTTCTCTCAAGATTCAGTTATTAAATTTTTTTGATAAGATTACCACATGCCCATGCAACCTAATAATATAACCTATGCGCCTATATAATATTTGCAGATCATATTCCATTCCTTTCACGTATGCATATTTATGGTAAGATACTTATTCTTAATTATAAATCAAATTGACTTTCCCTGAAACAAAACTTCACAAAGGCTAACAAAAAAAGTATTTATTGTCCACAATGGGACAGAACCATCCAATCCTTGTAAAGCTGCTGGATCCTCGTGTGGATGAAGTGCAGCTTGGATCGCAGTGCTCTGTAAACGGGCAGGACAGGACACACCCCCATCTGGATCCGAGCCATAGCCATCCAGACAGCGCAAAAAGTTTTGGCAGGATGAGTTTTGGTCAATTGTAAGTATATTTTATCACTCTGACGACCTCAGTCAGATAGGTTATCACGGTACAAGCCTATATAGATGCCACTATAGGTTACCTACTAATCTCTATGCAGTGTGCACACATCCAGGCTGGTTGATGATGATGATGTGGTCTGAACTGAATGAAGGGAGTATATTTACAGTAGAACCTTCTCCTGCCAAACAACGTCTTCTTCACATTGCCTGCCATCCATTAGATATCCACATTATATTGACCACTGAAGTATGGCCATTACCACACTGTTAAAACAAACTCTGGTCATAACTCAAAACCTGCACATAAACACAATAATGAATGCTTCAAACCAGACATTCGCCACACACTTTTTATACGGAATGTATTAGAGACAGCATTTAGTGCACAACTATGGCAATGTATGATACAACACTAAATAAGTCCAAAAAGCCATGTTTGGGATAGTGGGGGGAAAAATATGATTATTAGGCTACATAAATAATAATATCCCAACAGATCGGTTACACATAAATCATATTTTTGGCAGTGTACAGCTCCCTTTTAAAAGTAACCAATTCTCAAGGATATCATGTCAAACAAAACAACTTGTTACAATCTGGTGGTTGTCTGGTACTCTCATATAAAAATGAATTAGGGGGAGAAAACAAAGATTCATCTTCATGAAGTGCTGTCCATAAATATTGCCAATGCTCTGGTTATTGATATACACATTCTTGAAAGAAAATGTAAAAATATCTCTGCATCACTGAGCCAGCTCCCCATAGGGCTTTGTCATTGGTTGTACAGCCTCACAATAAGCCGATAGGGATGCATTATTTGAGGACAAGGGGTGTTACAAAGGTTCCGCCATCAGCTCTTGTCTTCAACGTGAGCTCTAGGTGGATAAAACCCAATACAACAGCGAGGACAAAATATCCTCAATAAATAAAATAGTAATTTATTTCCTCAACAGAAAATGTGTGTTTTTCCACTTGATATGAAGCAGTTCTATATTAATTTGGTATATTTCATAGTTGTCCAATGTGGGAGTCTTGCAGTGGAGAGTGACAGGTTTGAAAACAGTCCCTTTCACTGCGAAGGCACATGGGCCAGCTACAGGTTGGGTCTGTCTGGGCTACCGCCGTCTTGGTCCACATCTGAGCTGTGCTCATCAGAGCTCTCAGTCTCTGAACAGTCATGGGGCACATTCTCATATGCCTCCTCATCCATTAGCTCTTCTTTCACGCTGAGAAGAAAAGTAATGATAAGGAAGAAATGTACTTATAATGAATTATGAAACATTTCTCCTCTATCAAATCTAGTTTTGAATGGTGATAGAACTCACAGAGGGTGAATTGGGTACTGCTCTTCACTGCTGTCACTGTAGGATCCATTCCCATACCAGAGAGCTGCATTCATCTCCTCCTGCTGGAACAGAGAACATAAAGGGAGCTCCTATAGAGGCTGGGTTGAATGGAGGTATACTACTCTCTAGCAATTCAGCCTGAAAAGACACGCCATAGGTTTATCAAGGGCCGGTGCCAGAACGAATAAGTTGGACGGGCATTTGATTTCCATAGGCGGGGGACCTTTAAAAAAATATATATATTTAGGGGACCTCCCATGTGTGCACGCACACGCTTGCAAATGATTGTTTTCATGGGTGTTAAAGACCATAGGCAGCTCGTGAGTTTCAAGTTTGGGGAAGCTAACAATTTATCCTACCATTTCTAAACTATCTGCATGCTAGTTATGATTATTTGTATATACGGTATGCACATTTTCATGAAACAGTTTAATTTCGATAACGTTTTCGTTTCTCAAAATCATTGTCATGTGGTTAATCATAAAAATCTGAATTAAAATGATAAAAATCTAAAAGTTAAAATTCAACTAATGCAAGAACACCAGCCTCTGCCATATGGACACATTGATACACCGTGGTCCATTGGCGGCTAAAGAAATTAGTGCATGGAACTAGCCTATAGGCCAATGCAGTAGTAGGGCTACAATTTCCATCGTCAACCAAGTCAAATAGATAGACCTAAAGCCGACAAATAAAAACATCCTGATGAATGCGATTGAAAGAACTTGAATTTTCATCTCTACTCCACCTATATGCCTCCCTTTCTATTTAATTAGCCTATTCCGGGCCCTCAGTGTTTCCGGTACCAGTGAGCACCGTACAGACAGCAGTTTTTTTTTTATGACGTTTCCACTGAATATATGGGGTCACCAGATCATGATATATTTGCTCTTTCACACCGAGGCTTGATGATTATCGAGGCCAGGAGTGTTGGAAAGATTTTTCAAATACTGTGAGGAACTACTATCATTTGCAATGGCTGTAGGCTTCGTTGCCTTACTGTGTGAGGTTAAAAAAAATGTTTACTGAGAAGCTCAGTTTATTATTGGTAGTGGACGTGGTGAGTTAAGACATACAGAAATCAAAATGGGCACTTTCCTACATTTGCACACAGCAGGCCTACTACTAGCGTGCTCAGGCGCGTGCTCCCTCACCGTTATCAGGACAGAGAAACCAGACATGCTCATTGCTCACATGAAGCACTCCAAATAAAAGACAATGAAAAAGTTTACAAAACTCTTAAATTATGGTTATGAAATAAACCTAAACTTGTGTTGCAGAGTTCACAACCTGCTAATAATGTTTCCACTCAGAATGAGAATAGTAAACAACAAATTATTACATGCATTAACAGAAATGTATGTAACCAAATTACAGGGATTGCCGGTATATTCACTAGACCTACTGGTGACATACAGTTGAAGTCAGAAGTTACACCTTAGCCAAATACATTTAAACTCAGTTTTTCACAATTCCTGACATTTAATCCTAGTAAAAATTCCCTGTTTTAGGTCAGTTAGGATCACCACTTATTTTAAGAATGTGAAATGTCAGAATATTAGTTGAGAGAATGATTTATTTCAGCTTTTATTTCTTTCATCACATTCCCAGTGGGTAAGAAGTTTACATACACTAAATTAGTATTTGGTAGCATTGCCTTTAAAATTGTTGAACTTGGGTCAAACGTTTTGGGTAGCCTTCTACAAGCTTCCCACAATAAGTTGGGTGAATTTTGGCCCATTCCTCCTGACAGAGCTGATGAAACGGAGTCAGGTTTGTAGGCCTTGCTCTTTGTCCCTATGTGCAGTTGCAAACCGTAGTCTGGCTTTTTAATGGCGGCCTTTCAGGTTATGTCGATATAGGACTCATTTTACTGTGGATATAGATACTTTTGTACCTGTTTCCTCCAGCATCTTCACAAGGTCCTTTGCTGTTGTTCTGGGATTGATTTGCACTTTTCGCATCAAAGTACGTTCATCTCTAGGAGACAGAACGCGTCTCCTTCCTGAACGGTATGGCGGCTCCGTGGTCCCATGGTGTTTAAACTTACGTAATATTGTTTGTACAGATGAACGTGGTACCTTCAGGCGTTTGGAAAATGCTTCCAAGGATGAACCAGACTTGTGAAGGACTACATATTTTTTCTGAGATCTTGACTGATTTCTTTGGATTTTCCCATGATGTCAAGGAGTTTGAAGGTAGGCCTTGAAATACATCCACAGGTACACCTCTAATTGACTCAATTTATGTCAATTACCCTATCAGAAGCCATGACATCATTTTCTGGAATTACTTGTGTAATGCACAAAGTAGATGTCCTAACCGACTTGCCAAAACTATAGTTTGTTAACAAGAAATTTGTGGTGGTTGAAAAACTAGTTTTAATGACTCCAACCTAAGTGTATGTAAACTTCCGACTTCAACTGTATATATGGGCGTTTGGAAATGATGCAGACAATTACATTGATGGAAGCTACAATCTGCAATATTAAAGCTGATCAATATTAAAGGGAATCACAGCTGCTCTTGAAAGCCTGACACAGAATATCATTGGGCTTATTCTGGACAGAGTTTGTGGCGAGAGTGAGCCCTCGTGTCACCTCTTCCTTTCTGCTGAAACTCTCACAGGAGAATGCATCCGAGCATCGAAAGAGCACTCCTCTGTCTTACTATATGTAGACCATCTATCTGACGCTGTCTGGACAGAAATAGTATGACATGCCATATTGTTTTTGTCCAGACAGCATCAGATACACAGTCTACACATACTGAGACAGAGAGGAACTGTTTCACTCGGATGCTTATCTGAGATGAATGAGTCTTTCTGTCGGCACGCTTCTCGGCCCAATAAATTATCAAGATTTCAATATTTTATTTGGACGGGAAAGGAGGTACAGTATGTGGCCAGGCCCCCTAACGCCGATCCTGGGTTTAGCACTCAAAGTTGTCAAAAGAGCATTTACCTTAGGAGTAAGGAAAGCTGAGCAGTGACCATGGTCAGTGTTCTCCCTCTTGAGAGACCTGCAGTCACAAATAAACACATGTTCTTCTATTCAACACACACTGGGAAATAGAGGGACAACATATCCTCACAAGACACTTTTATTTTAGTTACTAGTGCTGAGCGAATAACCGAAATATCAGTTATTTTCTATTTTTTAAACAACTGAGTGACCGATGTCGATTGAATTATATGAATTCCATTTAGTTCGGGTTTTTCTGTGAGCTCAATGTGCACATTGCTCTGCAGTTTTTCTAGAGAAAAATCAGATCATGCCCAAACTTAGTTACATGGTTTGTATTAGTATAATACCAACAAAAATGCAGGTTTAACATGTTGAGAAACAGAGACATACATGGAGCATTACTGGAGATACCGAGCATGTTAAACATACCCTTCACCAGCAGGCTTCTGGGGCCTTCTCCTCTGGAACTCCATCTCATCAACTGTCCACACAGCTCCTTTTACATTCTCCACTCGCACAAAACACTTGTGGAGGCTGAGGTTGTGTCTCACTGCATTCTGCAGAGTCAGAAAGAAGAACATTATTCCATACAAGTTGATCTAATACCATGCAACATTCCTAAAAAACATAATGAATATGGAAAGGCAACTAAACGTAGGACAAGGGTATTCATATACATGTAAATTACCCTTTAAATAGACAACGAAATACCTTCCATGTTGCGGCGTTGCGTCTAAAATAGGCAAATGTTCGCGTGAACCAATTGTAGATTTCATTTAGTGTCAGCTGCTTATAGGGGGATTCAAATATTGCCTGGAAAAATGCAAACATTCAATTAGCAAACAATAGACGCACTCCTTACGAATAGCTACCATTTAGTCATCGGCGGGTAAACCAGGGTGAAATAAACGAAAAGATTCCTTACCTGTCTTATTAGGGCTGCATATGTAAATGGCGGTCTAGCTTCTTTATTCTGAACAATATCTGTTAAGGAATAACAAAATGTGTTTTATTAAAATCAATGATTGAAGCCATTCAAGTAGATAAACTACCACAGGCATCAAAAAAATGTACCCTACTACCCTCATTAGGTTCAGCATCACTCTGCTAACTCACCTTGATTCATGGTCTTGCTGTATTTCATGGTCTTGCTGTCTGAGTACCATCTCCTTCCAGGGCTCACAGTGAGCAGGGTGTGGGGAGGGAGGATAGAGGAGGAGGTTGGGGGTGGTGTCAGGGGTGTAGAAGGAGCAGTGGCATTTTGAGACAAGCTCATGGAAGGAAGCACCTTGGGAAATGTCACCTGGGAGAAGGAGACATTGGGCACAAGATTCCCCTAGAAAATAAAAAGTAAAGATTAATTTAAAACGCAATACAGAGAACACAGCTGTAGGGAATGCAAACTTGAAGGGTGATTATTTTACCATTGTGGCTAATTCTCGTCTTACTCTGTTAGTAACATGATTTGAATTTAAGACATGCCCACTTTAATACTCCAGAGACTTACCGTTGGGGTTGCTGGTTTGGACTTTTGATCAGAGGATTTGAGGTGAGACATCATGGCTTGCAGACGCTCTTTGTCTTTTTTCAACTTCATTGAGGAGAAGATAAAACAACAAAGATGTCATTTGAAGTTGATTACAGTGAGAAGGTACTGTACAATGAATGGGCTTTATTTAAGCAAATGTCTTGTCTACTGTGTACCTGCAGTTCTAGCTGCTGAACAACCTGCATCTGCACTCGACACTGTGCTGTACTCTTGTCATCCAGTGTATGTTCACTGTTCAGATGCCTGGGGGGAAAACACATTCTATTATAAAACAAGAAAACACTGAAGAAGCCACTAGAACACAGTGTTACTATTATAGTAAGAGAGATTGACCTTAATTTGTCTCTCTGAGAGATTGAATAGATGAGGAGAAACTCACTTGAGAAAAACTTGAAAGTCTCCAAAGACAGCCTCACAGCCAGACCATTTGCACATGCCGTGTCCATAGAGAGGGTGAGTGTTTTGTGTGTGATTATCCACAGGCCCACTGCAGAGAGACATACATATATATCATCAATGTAACACTTCAGGAAGAGGTTGGACAGATGAGAATGAATAAACACTGTTCCGAAATGACTAATCACCTGTCTTTCTTCTTTAGGATCTGTGATGGATGATTCCCATTGGTGGTGGAATGCTGACTGTGGAGCAGGTTCTTCTGAAGAGTAGCTGGATTCTCACCACCAGAGAGCAGGCTGGTGCCATTCTCACACCCTTTCATTAAACCTAGGAGAAATACACAAGTAATTCAGCCAAATAACTATAATATTCTTGCCCAACAACAACCAAAACAAATGTAGCTGCCTTGCAGCCATGGAAGAGGACAGCAACAACAAACAAAGCATGGGGCAGATACTTGATGGGGGAAGGTATGTTAGATTAGGATTGGGGCTGAGGGGGTAGACACTTACCCTGAGCTGCAGAGGGGCTCATGGAGGGCAGGACAGACAGGAGACCCTGTCTCTGGAGGCTAAGGAGGTGCTGCTGTTGGACCTGCAGGAGCTGCTGCTGGATGGCCATGTGCTGAGCAGCTAGCTGCTGTAGGGGAGTGGGGAAGAGGTACACATGAGGCCTCAGCAATACTATAATAATACATTGATTTTATATAGCGCTTTGGAACATTTAGATGACAGCAAAATACAGACGTATGACAAAAAATAAGTATGTCGGCCTACCTCTTGGCCTGACTTCCCAGCATGCTTCTGCTGTAGGAGCTGGGCGTTGAACTGGTCCTGCTGTTTCTGGCAGAGATCCTGTATGTGTTGCTGTAGAAAAAAAAGAAGGAAAAAAACACCTTGAGTTAATGGAAGGTCATGAGGAAATACAGTGGTCACGTTCAAGCCATCAGCATCTCACTGGAAGATCCACATGAAAAATAGGTGACGTACAGAGAAATTAACAAAAATTCCTGCTAATATTACAATTGTGAAACAGAACACAATAAAGCATTTACATGTAGATTTGTGTGGTGAATATGATGTAGTTACCTGGTGTAACATGAGTGCTTTCTGCTGCTGGAGCAGGGCCTGGATCTGCTGTGGGTTGAGGACCTGCTGCTGTGTCTGCTGAGGAGTCTCCACTGGAGGGGTCATCATAGACACTGAAACTGTAACCTGCCAACACACAAATACAGATGAGCACAGATTAGACATAGCCATGCCGGAAAATTACAGAAAAACAAAATGCCAACAACACCATTGAAGTGTTGTTTTTTTACATTTTAAAACCAAAACATATGAACAACCTTTGCTAGGCATCCAGCAATTACCCCTCCCTTTCTGCCTAACACCCACAGCTCTGGGGATGTTTACAGTAAACATAATAATTAAAGCCAAATAAATTCACTGCACAAAAATATAAATGCAACGTGTAAAGTGTCGGTCCAATGCGCCATGAGCAGAAATAAAAAAAATCACAGAAATGTTCCACACACACAAAAATATTATTTCTCTCAAATTTGGTGCACAAATGTGTTTACATCCCTGTTAGTGAGCATTTCCCCTTTGCCAAGATAATCCATCCACCTGACAGGTGAGGGATATCAAGAAGCTGATTAAAACAGCATGATCATTACACATTGGGTGGGCCTATGCCCTCCCAGGCCCACCCATGGCTGCACCCCTGCCCAGTCATGTGAAATCCATAGATTAAGGCCCAATTTATTTATTTCAATTGACTAATTTCTGTATATGAAATGTAACTCAGTAAAATCTTTGAAATTGTTGCATGTTTCGTTTATATTTTTGTTTAGTATAGATAAAAAATTTATACAAAGCCAGGGATGCATGGCAAGTTTTGCAAAAACAGAACTGCATTGCATTTTAGAGCCTCACACTTACAATACTTTCTGTAAAAATATTGTCGGATACACATAATATTCAAATGTAAACTTGCGTACTTGCAGGAACTTGGGGGTTCCTGGGGCCCAGAGTTATTCTTGATCTGATAGTAGGCTAATCTAACCAACTCTGGACCCTAGTTGTAGTGTATGACATAAATCAGCTAGAAAAAATCTAAAAAAACATTCATAAACTGTTTTATATGGGCTATGATGGGACCAGATTTATTTAGTCATATGGTTAAAAATTTTGACAAAAACGAACAGGGCTGAGCTCTCTGTATGGCTGGTTGCATCGTGTAGATACTCATATAGCATGTCATCACTATTGTATTGATTGATTCATTCCAGTCAATCATTTTAGATTAAAAAGACCTACACTACATAACCAAAAGTATGTGGACACCTGCTTGTCGAACATCTCGTTCCAAAATCATGGGCACTCGGAGATCCTGTTCTATGAGCTTGTGTGGCCTACCACTTTGCGACTGAGCCGTTGTTGCTCCTAGACGTTTCCACTTCACAATAACAGCACTTAAAGGTGACATCCTATGAAAGTTGAAAGTCACTGAGCTCTTCAGTAAGGCCATTCTACAGTCAATGTTGGACTATGGAGATTACATAGCTGTGTGCTCGATTTTATACACCTGTCAGCAACGGGTGTGGCTGAAATAGCCGAATCCACTATTTTGAAGGGATGTCCATATACTTTTGTATATATAGTGTAGGTTGCCTTGTCACCCGAAGTGTGAATATAAAATCACTTTCTCAGAACACAAATAAATGGGCCTATTTTAGGCTATAAAAACATGACATTACGTTTCCCCTGGCCAAGCCCAGATGGGATCAGAGCGCATAGGCTTCTCTGGCTACCTGCAGCTGTGGTTGTCGTCAGTAGGCTGTAGTTGGTCAGACTGAAGCACAGACTAATTGTGCACGTTGACAAATCATCAGTCTTTTTATTAAACTAATTTGGTGGCGGGTATAGACTTCCATATAAAACAGCTTGTTGTGGTGAATTCAGTTATACTCACGTTTCCTGTCACAATTCGCTTTTACCACATTCAATTATTTTCATGATGTTGTTCAAAATGAAGCCTGGTTTGTTGTGATGTTGTAATGTAGGCCTACTGTACTTTATAATAATATGAGAGGGTTAAAATCATTCATTTTTGATATGCTAACGTTACTTGATGAAGACATTTTGTTAGCAGTAACTCTGTGCTTTTGTCTTGAAGCTAAAAATGTATTGAGTGTAGCCTACAGACGAGAAAATAAACCATTTAAATTGACTGCACATACATGCTTGTGAATTGTTGCAGTGTAATATGGTTTGGGTGTACTTTTGTCAATGTTGAATAGTTTGTGCTTTCTGGCTAGTGGCTGTGATATTTACGGTCAATTTGAACTACGGACCAAGATTGTCATGTGGCCAGCCACAACGAAAGGTAAGGCAAGGATGTAATGTGAATTGAAAAGTTGAATTCTCTTTCGCCATCGCGCTCCTTAGAGTCTTCTTCATATCTCCTAGTGGGAATAGGGCCTTAATTAAGGTCTGAACCACAAACAAACAATTCCCACTAAGGCTGGCTCTGTTTGGGATCCAGTAAACAAACTGCTGGAGGATGTCACATACACTCTAGGCTAACAATAACAGTGGATTGCCAAGGAGATGGCCCTTTCCCACACGGACTAAACATGCTCTGATGCTCATCAAGATCCTTATAGACCTATACCCTGGAGCAGATACTGAGGATAAACTCATGGCTTACATGACTTAAAGCAGAAGGTAAAATAATTGCATCAGCTGGACTTAAAGTCTGCAGTACAGAAGAAAAAAAACTTCAGAGAGCCAGATAGGGCCAGTTAGTCACTGTATATGGTATGGGAAAGGCTCATCTTTTGTATGCACAACATCAGCAAAACCTAATCCTGCACCTAATCCTTGTTTCCATGACGTCAGGGCAGACCAGCCCAAACATCTTTTGTTATTATTATTGTTGATGTGACAGAAACCCACATACCCATGAAGGACAATGTAAACACTGGGCTAGTCCTCAAAGAGAGGTATGTGCTCTATGACTAATGTTGCCAAAAACAAGTTACATCCCTTTTCTGAAACCCAGAAAATATAATCCCTTTCATATAACAGACCCTTATACTTAATTTCTCCCTGAACTGAGATTTAACAAACCGTATGTAACCAAACTCAACTGAGACATACACAAACCATCAATGCACAAAGGAATATAATCTACAAGACCAGAGTAAGAAAAATGCTTGGAAGAGGCAATAAAGAGCGAAGGACATTTTCATATGATTTAAGTAAATTACCTTTGATTATACAGTACAATAACATTATAAATATGTTAGATAGTAGTGACACATGCAAATTCACTTTAACTAACACAGTCACAATTACTATCTTGGTCCTTAGTTTACACAGATGACCAGTGTTTCACTTTAACGTAGTCCTTTTCATCCAGCAAATTCTACCAATGTATATACCAGTAAACATAGAGCGTTATCTAGCTACATGTAGAAATAGGCTAGTTGACCAAAATACAATAATAAAGCTGACAAACCTGACCAACTCCATTTACAGTGGTCGTCTTTGGCAGTTAGAGACGCAGGGTGGAGAAAGACAGAGCAGTAAGCCGAGCACAACATTACACTGTCTGGCAGTCTGACAAAGTGCTTGTGTGCATAAACAAAACTAACCAATAACACAGATCTATCCTTCTCCACCAATCACAAAGTGTCTCAGCAGTCTCTGTCTGCAGCACTACAGTTGGCTCAAAGTTCAGTGAGAGATATCCTACCTATCATACAAACAAAGAAAGATGCTAAATGTGACAATTTGAGAACCCATATGCTTTAGTTGTGGAAAGTAAGCATGTGGCACACTTTATAAAATACGTTTGGTAACCTGGTTTTGCTGCTGACTGTCAGCCCCAGAACCCTCTGGAGTTAGTGGCTTAGCACTCAGATAATCATCCTTCTCAGCACTGTCCCCATTCTCCGTCTGATTGGCTGGACTGGTGCAGGCTGTCTGTTCTGACCCAGACTCATGCATCTGGACTCACTGACCTGAGAACAGAACAAGAACAAGAGAGCCGCTGTAAACCTCATGTAAATCCACAGTTACTTTCCACAATACTGATTTTAGGCTACATTTTTTGTTGTTGGAACAATTACATATGCACATGGGCAATTCCTCGATAACGGAATTAAGCTTGAATTCAGATTGCCCATATAACTACATGCACTACTTTGAACAATTTACACGGAAATTTCACAAAAACACATTTACTGAACAAACTGTGTAGATGCAAAGTTTGGTAACAGAATTACGTTAAAATCTCCCTCCGTTTTTTTGTTCAACCACATTCTCCAAAAAAGCTTAAATATCAGCTCTGAATTAAGATTCAACGAGGTCTGCAGAAAGAATGGGGTGTCAGCTACATGACACCTTGAGTTTGAAAATATATTTTGGTTACTGAACTACAGTAGGGGAAGTGGATTTACATCCGGTAATGGAATTACATCCTGACCTGTACTATACAGAAATGCATAATTATGGACATGAATATAATTCTCTTCATGGTGATGTATCCTGAATAGGTACATAAAAGTAGAAATATGCAATATCCTTATTTTGCATATTTGGGTATAATGCTTCACACTAGCTGTTATTGTAATGAGCGCCGCCCCCAAACAAGACCACATCTGAAACAATCAGACGTCTTCGTTTTACAAGTTTAGACGTCACAGTACAGCACAGTAGAGTGCGGTAGGTATGTTCAGTACATTATATTGTACTCCACTCTAGTGTGCTCTACTTTTCTGTACTGTTTTGTCCAAACCTGTGAAATATAGAAGCTTATGAAAGGTTCAGATTTGGTCCGGCCAGGGCGGACTGACCAAATTTCTACTTCCATTGATCTTTGGTATCGGTCGATGGTCAGTGGGTGAGGATGCTTGTTACACTAAATGGAAAGTGGGTGGTTGGTAGAAAGAGTCAGAAGAGGTGACATTAACTGAAAGAAAGAAAGAAAGACACAGACAGACAGACAGACAGACAGACAGAAAGAACCAGACTGTTTTCAGTCTTGCTTTGACCGACAGACAGACAGACAGACAGACAGACAGACAGACAGACAGACAGACAGAAAGAACCAGACTGTTTTCAGTCTTGCTTTGACCGACAGACAGACAGACAGACAGACAGACAGACAGACAGACAGACAGACAGACAGACAGACAGAAAGAACCAGACTGTTTTCAGTCTTGCTTTGACCGACAGACAGACAGACAGACAGACAGACAGACAGACAGACAGAAAGAACCAGACTGTTTTCAGTCTTGCTTTGACCGACAGACAGACAGACAGACAGACAGACAGACAGACAGAAAGAACCAGACTGTTTTCAGTCTTGCTTTGACAGACAGACAGACAGACAGACAGACAGACAGACAGACAGACAGACAGACAGACAGACAGACAGACAGACAGACAGACAGACAGACAGACAGACAGACAGACAGACGACAGACAGACAGACAGACAGACAGACAGACAGACAGACAGACAGACAGACAGACAGACAGACAGACAGACAGACAGACAGACAGACAGACAGACAGACAGACAGACAGACAGACAGACAGACAGGACAGACAGACAGACAGACAGACAGACAGACAGACAGACAGACAGACAGACAGACAGACAGACAGACAGACAGACAGACAGACAGACAGACAGACAGACAGACAGACAGACAGACAGACAGACAGACAGACAGACAGACAGACAGACAGACAGACAGACAGACAGACAGACAGACAGACAGACAGACAGACAGACAGACAGACAGGACAGACAGACAGACAGACAGACAGACAGACAGACAGACAGACAGACAGACAGACAGACAGACAGACAGACAGACAGACAGACAGACAGACAGACAGACAGACAGACAGACAGACAGACACAGACAGACAGACAGACAGACAGACAGACAGACAGACAGACAGACAGACAGACAGACAGACAGACAGACAGACAGACAGACGACAGACAGACAGACAGACAGACAGACAGACAGACAGACAGACAGACAGACAGACAGACAGACAGACAGACAGACAGACAGACAGACAGACAGACAGACAGACAGACAGACAGACAGACAGACAGACAGACAGACAGACAGACAGACAGACAGACAGACAGACAGACAGACAGACAGACAGACAGACAGACAGACAGACAGACAGACAGACAGACAGACAGACAGACAGACAGACAGACAGACAGACAGACAGGACAGACAGGACAGACAGGACAGACAGGACAGGACAGGACAGGACAGGACAGGACAGGACAGGACAGGACAGGACAGGACAGGACAGACAGAAAGAACCAGACTGTTTTCAGTCTTGCTTTGACCACCAGACAAAAAGGTATGAGCTGAACAGTATGCCAGTGGAAGGAAGGACAGTAGCAGGTGACCCAGCTGTGGTTTGTGAATAGGATTTCCAATTGTAGCCAATTCAATTGCAGTAATTACGTGACTGATTTGGTTACAGAATTACGTGTTTTAATCACTTAATAATTCATAAACAAATAAAAACTAACTAATTGGTAGATCTACCTTTACTTGTTATTTCTGTGAATGTTCATTATCCTCTCTCATAAGGGAGATAAATTAGAAAATAACTTAAAAGATAGAGTTTTGGCAACAGAATTACAAGGCACAAGGCAATGTTTCTTACATTTAAAGAAGGCAAATAATGTCTAACTATAATTTATAGAAGGCTTTCATTGAACATGCTCCTACAAACTTCACATTGGTGCTCATGGTTCCTTTTACATGGAAATGCCCACATGCGGTTTCTTACTGAAGACAATCTTAGAAACATCTTCAATATTGCTGCAGATCAAAGACAAGATGTTACTCTGCTTTAAATAATCAAGGCAACAGTTTCCCTCTTGCCAACATAAACCGGAGATATTTGTTGAGTAGCTGATTGCTGCCAAGGCTACGGTAAACAAAGAGACCCTGGTTCGGTGTTTATGAGTAAACATGTCGTCCTTCTGGAGCAATTTAACATTAACCAGGTGGTGCGATAAACAGATCTGGCAGGTAGCACAATACCGCATTAAAGGGAGGGTCGTGTGTACAGTTGGGGAAGCGTTCGACTCAAATGCAACACAGCTAAAATAAACAGCAAATGTCCCCTCAGCTGAAAACGTAGATTCATCAAATGTATGTATTTATGACTTATCGACTTCTGGAGAAAGCTGAAACATAGGCTAACCTACTGTTAGATACAATATTGCATTGCCTATCAAGTCTGACTTCAGTACCTACTGGCCTTTTCATTCCACAGCAAAACTGATTCCTGTTTATTTTAGGCTACAGCAGCCAAGGGTGTATTTGCACACAAAACAGTGTTTCATCCTAATGCCCTTCAACATTCCCAATGTCGGATCCAGTGCTGCTAGCAAAGCAGACAAGCAACACAAACATTAGGTTTTTAGGGTAGAGGGGAATCTTCTGAATACCTACTTCAACAGTCAGGACCAAAAATATTGGCCTAGTCTATACCACAATGCAACAATGCATTTCAATCCTGACTCTTAGATAAAGCCTAGCCTACCATAGATTTGTAATACAGATCAATGAGAAAGAAAAATCACATTAAGAATTATAACAAAGCAAACTATAGAAAGGTCTAAATTAGTAGAACAATCATCAACGAGAGTTTGGGGTTCTAGCCAAAATATCAAATCAACTGTTATGCACATCTTTACAATAGTACACCATCCTTACCTTGGCAGAAAAGGCACAGCACTGTAGGTGTTCAACTGAGTTCAAAGCAGTAGCGTAAGAAGTGTGTAGCCTATGTGGACTGTGAACACATGAACAGGTGCTGTGGTTTAAAATGCAGGAGTACGCCTGTTTGCATAAACACGAACACTCTGCAAATAGAACAAGGGCAAACCATATGCCCACTGCAATTCCTGTCTGTCCAGGCATACACAATGAATACCTACATTCTGTTAATTTGATTGAATGCACATTGCATTGTCTAATGTTCAGCTCCTTGCTACTTTTTGGGGATCAACATTTCCCCTGTGTTTCCATTGGGAGTTGTCACTCTTTTTAGTCAAAACTATAATTCAGAGCCACAAACAAAAGGCATTGTATGCCTGCACCAAAGCATTAGTAGGGCACTATAAAATCATAGGCGTGGGAAAAACAACATTGGATGTTTTAAGTCCACAAGAATGTTTAAACCACATCAGGTGACCACTTTGGAAGTCTGGGAAAAATAGAAGACATTTTTATTTTTGGGTGTAGTTAACCTTTAATGCAAGTGTGCACCAGCAAGAGACCTTTGGTTAGTGATGTTTCTGTAGTGCTCATGTGATTGCAGAGTTTGTTAAGCAAATGGCCTGTGGATTGATGCATATAATCATGGTATCATTCTAACAGGCTAATTGAGAAGGTTTTCGGGAAAGCCTTTCCATCTTTACCAGAAAGTAATAATTAGCATAATTGCTAACAGTTACACAAAGTGTAGACATGCGCACTCCCCCACACACATTTCAGAAAGTTGCAGTAAAATAAAAATCACTGACGCATTTTGTTCATGACATGATTAATTTGGGCAAATTAATGAATTGTCAAATAAGTTCAATACATTTAGTTGATTTCCTACAAAGTTCAAAACCTTTTTGAATATTGTTGAATTACATTTTAATGTCTGGATTCCGTGATTCTGTCCGCCTTCTCTGCAACGTGGATATTATAGGGCCCTACATACTGTAAGGCTATCCTTTATAAGTGAATGTGTGTTAATCAATCACTTGCATGCTAAGTTTACCACTCTGGGGAACAATTACCGGATAATGCAAATAGAAATAAGCAAATGTGAAATTCAATCAAATGTTTTCATTGAACATTTGCATAGCTGACCCACAGGAAGTTTAGTTTTATTGCCATTTTCATAAACAAGGTGGATGATGCTAGACTAGGCCTATATCATCATCTTCTTTGTTGCTGTGGGAGAGACACCACAGGATAGTGAGTCTGAAAAGAATATCCACTCAAAGCCATCAAACTCTATCATGGAACAGCTTGAGCAGCAGTAGAACATTGAGCATTTGTTCTGTCAGCCAGGTTGACTGGTCCCTACATGATCATAATATGCTGTATGCCAGGGATCATCAATTAGATTCAGTCGTGGGACGATTTCTTCTTGAGTGGATGGTTGGGGGGACGGAACATAATTACAAATAAATTGTAGACAGCAAATTGACTGCAAGAAGCACAAACAGATAAAAAGTTTGACTAAAACATAATCATTTCAAACCTTGCTTACATTTGAATACGATCACGTCGTGTCTCTCTATTATCCGTGGGAATACTTGGGAACAGATTTCTTAAATTAAAATCACTTGATGTTTTTTACAGTCTTATGTCCAACAATGAAAATGAAAAATACAACAAGTTCCTGTAAAGATGTTGGGAAATGCAAGATGTCTGGAATTAAAATGACAAGGGAACTCATCACTAGGTACAAAATGTAGATTTAATATCTTTCTGAGTTTTTGCTGTTTTTTGTAGAACCACCTATATTTTTTTCTCCATAGAATTGAGAATTAAGAAAATATCCTCAATAACAGGTTAGTTAAAATTCCTTGTACGAGGCTTTCCATTAGCAAACCTGTAAAGGGTATGGAGAATCACATATCCTGTATCAACTTCTAGCCTAAATAACTACATTGGAAACCATGCAAAAATATACAAAACAGCATGGGGTGATAACGTTTCAGCGCATTACATCTAATGTGAATGCTTTAATGACAGCACACCTGCCAGACATACACCTGCCCAACTGAAAACTCTTTGCAGTTGTTATAAGTAAACTCCGGGTTTGGCACAAGACGATATAGTATGTGAAGGGGGCCACATTCATCCAGTTTATGGGGTCCACATCCATCCATGAATCAGATTGCCAAACACATGGGAACAGAAGAGGGACAGTCAATTGGTCTTAAGAGGCTACAAGTTCTTAGCTGGTGTTGTTGAAATGGGGCATTGCGGGCATTTCACAGCGAGAAAAAAGGAAATGCCAGTGGTGTAATGTACTTAAGTAAAAATTATTTCAAGTACTACTCATGTTGTTTTTGGGGGTAGCTGTACTTTACTATTTATATTCACAACTTTTACTTTTGGTACCTTTATTAAACTAGGCAACTTCACTACATTCGTAAATAATTTTATTCTACTTTTTACTCCATACATTTTCCATGACACCCAAAAGTACTCTTAACATTTTGAATGAATAGTAGGATCGGAAAATGGTCCAATTCACACACTTATCTAGAGAACATCCCTGGTTATCCCTACTGCCTATGATCTGGTAGACTCACTACACACAAATGCTGTTTCAAAATGATGTCTGAGTGTTAGTGTGCCCTTGGCTATCCTGGTTTGCTTAATATAAGGAATTTGAAATTATTTATACTTTTGATACTTAAGTATATGTAAAACCAAATACTTTTAGACTTTTACTCAATTTGTAATTTACTGGGTAAATTTCACTTTTACTTGAGTCATTTTATATTAAGGTATCTTTACTTTTACTCAAGTATGACAATTGTAGTACTTTTTCCACCACTGGGAAATGCATTGTTTTAGCTAACGTTATCTAGCTAAAGACGGCAAAATATCTACAACATAACTACGGACCATGGAAATGTACTTTTCTAGCTAATGTTAGCTAGCTAGTATTAAACACAGAACAACGAACAGGATAAAACACCGGATGTATAGATGTGAAGCGTCCGCTTGGCGGTTCCACTTACTACCAAATTTGGTAGTGAGAGGAAGCCTTAGTGGCCAGCAGTGATAGAAGAGGGAACAAGATGGATTTGGGCCGAAATTCTGCACATTTTTTCATTGAAACTTCGGAACTCAATAGTTTTCTGTTGCCAAAACTATAATGTTACAAACAGTATGTAAACTTTACCCTTTGCTAAAGTAAAAAAATAAAACAAATGTGTTGCTGAGGAGTGCAAAGGCGAATTGAGTTATTGCACACGCGCACTTCGGAGTAGGCGTTCCCTAACGGAAATATGCAAATATATGCTAGAACGCGCCAATAGGAACTCACTAATAGTTGCTTGACTCTGCCCAACTCCTTTATTGTTCTGTCCACTATGACTCATTTCTTCCCATTTTTAACGTATGGCTGTGGGCTATCTTGGTTTATTTATAAATACATATTTGGTATTAAAGCTAACGTTAGCTAGCAAGTAAATGTAGCGAACAGCTAGCAGTCGTAGATAGGCAAGTTACTGAACAACATTGGAATTCGTTAACCTTAGCTAGCTATCCAAGAGATCATACATATTGGTTAGTTAACTCGCTGTTAAAAGCCACTTCGTTGTTGTTGTATAACGTGAATGTTATTTAGCTAAACAACGGGTTGGTGTGGTTGTTTACCGCCTATGTTGGCTAGTAGCTGGCTAGGCTAGCTAACGAGATGA
The DNA here is from genome assembly GCF_002021735.2 of Oncorhynchus kisutch. Lineage (NCBI taxonomy): Eukaryota > Metazoa > Chordata > Actinopteri > Salmoniformes > Salmonidae > Oncorhynchus > Oncorhynchus kisutch. Next base: position 66,186,780 of record NC_034190.2, on the reverse strand, counting down.
ATAAATGGCATCAGCTATCCAATAACAGCATTCTACCATTTACTTACCGGGGCATCAATGTGTAGCCTGAGCTACTAGCTAGCTATTTGGCACGTCTTGTTGAGCAAGATAAGAAGCTATTGAAATACACTCACTCAGCAACCACCGTTAGCAAACACAGATAAACAGTTGACACTGGACTGTGCATTTGATGACATCACAGCCACCTGATTAAAAAACAAACAAAAAACAGCACCAGAGACCACAGATAACAAGGCATGATTGTTTACCATTTCATTTTTCCAACATTTCAAAATCTATCAGCAAAAATATAGATTTTACATTTTGACTGGTTCAATGTTAAAAATAAACAACTTTCAAGACTGAAACCCTTGGAAAACACAAGGCACCATTCCAAAGATTAACAATCAGTTGAGATCTCACCTTGACTGGGCACTATAGTAAAAACTGCCCGAAAGTCCAGCTACATTATTTGTTTCTTTCAACAAAAACGTCCCTAATTAATGTGCTTAGTGTTTGAACATGGATGACCTGAGCCACAGAGAAGCGCAATCAATCAACTACAGAGACGCATCTGATGACAATTACAACCAACAGGTTACAAAACTTAAAAAGCTTGACAGGGAGCATGCACACACGACACAGAGAGAGAGAGAAAGGTCTTTGGTAAAGATAAGTACTCATTCAACCCAAAGCACAGTTCATACATCATATCGTTTTTTTGAATTTCAAAATGGTTCTTTTAGTTTGTAGGACTTAAATGAGAACAATATTCATGATAGAAATTAAATGTAATAAACACAAAAGTGAAGAACATTTTTTGAATGAACCAATTGACATGTGCAATTGATATTCTTCAGAAACCTGATACCCATCTAGGCGTAGTCTAGATTCCTTGCTTAGTAATCCTGTTCATTACAGTAAAAATTAAAAAGGCCTGTTGTGCATTTCGGAAACAATTGAGTGTGTTTGTACAATGACCCACTGCTGATTACCAAAACACTCAGTGTAAACTAAACTATAGCATTTATCTGGTAACACGCAGAGTGGTGATTTAGTTTTTTTGTAAAAAAGTTGGTGTTATTTAACAAATCTAACAACCAGTAACAGTTAAGACCCCCCGCCAAAAATAAACTACAAACCCCAAAAAACAAATAAATAAAACATTTGAATGTGCAACATTTTCACATAAAACTGTATGAATAATACTGGCTTGAGGAAAATACTCTCCATTCATTCTAGAATCAGGGAACAATGTAAATTTAATGTAAGATCAGAAAACTGTGAAAACTAAAAGGCTCTGGTAAAAGTGCACTGTTGAGATAAAGTGTGGTTTAGCTAAATATCTTTGTATAAAAAACTAACACTAAGGAACATGTATCAGTCATCCTAAAATAAAGCCCAGCTATGACATTTGTCTGCCCAAATTGAAGTAATTGTATAACACATTCATGAAAGACAGTAGAGCTCAGAAGATTCAGTCAATTTCCAAGACCAAAAACAACAAAGTGTCAAATGTGCAAAGCTTGCTAATGTCTTGGGCGACCTCCTTCGAAGGCATGGTGCTCCTCATGTGCTGAAATAGAAACAAACACATTCATCTCATGAGTTATCAATAGGCTCATTTATAGTAAGGGAAGAGTAACGTTGTTTTGATGGAGTGAACTAGCACGTACTCTACTCTTGTTTTTAATCATGTCATACAAGATTGAAAGTACTCACGCTTATAAAATACTGCTTTAAAAGTGATCTGTGGAAGAAGTTCATAGATCCTTCCTAGGATGTTTGCTTCGTTAGCAAAAAAGGCATTTCCATTCCAGACTTGAACAACATCTTCTCTGTCTCGAACGCTGACACTAACGCCAACCACCTCATCCTCTGAAACATAACCAGAGATTTATTTTTCTTCAGATAAACACATCAATACCCTTTTGTATTTTGAAGTACAATTTTACAATGTAATATTGTAAAGCTGCAATACTTTTTACAACTTTACATAGTCATTTAGCAGAACCTTAATTTCTCCTGTAAGTCACTCCAGATAAGAATAAATGTCTTTCAAGGGCACATCAGTAGATTTTTCACCTAGTCAGCTCAGGCATTCGAACCAGCAACCTTTTGGTTACTGGCCCAATGCGCTTCACCAACAGCCGACTACGTTATATTACAAACACACTTTGTAATACATATAGGGTATTTCCTCTTATACATCCAAGTAAAATAATTAATAACAACATATCCATTGAGAACAAAAATACATACCATCTAATAGACAGATGTAAGATTACTTCTCTTTACAAACAAGCAAGTAAAGCATCTTCATAAAGCCTGAAAGTTGATATACAGCGTGACAACAGCAGGGTTTCTGAAGCACAACTCACAGCAATCTCATATGTTGTCACACATTAAGATAACATCAGAGGACTGTAGTTGTCATTTAATACTACCCTTCTGTTTGTGCCAAGGTTTTGAGAAATTGCTTTTGGGGTCTTCATCACCACTACCACCAAATCAAACTTTATTTGTCACATGCACGGAATACAACAGCTGTTACCGTGAAATGCTTACTTACAAGCCCTTACCCAACAATGCAGTTCAAGAAAGAGTTAAGAAAATATTTACCAAATAAACAAAGAATAAAAAGTAACAATAAAATAACAATAACTAGGCTATATACAGGGCGTAACAGTACTGAATCAATGTGCGGGGGTACAGGTTAGTCATGGTAATTTTTACATGTAGGTAGAGGTAAAGTGACTATGCATAGATAAACAGCGAGTAGCAGCAGTGTAAAGACACTAAATCAAATAGTCCGGGTGGCCATTTGATTAATTGTTCAGCAGTCTTATGTCTTGGGGGTAGAAGCTGTTAAGGAGCCTTTTGGTCCTAGACTTAGCACTCCGGTACCACTTGCCGTGCAGTAGCAGAGAGAACAGGCTATGACTTGGGTGACTGGACTCTGACTATTCTTTGGGACTTCCTCTGATACCGCCTAGTACAGAGGTCCTGGATGGCAGGAAGCTTGGCCCCAGTGATGTACTGGGCCGTACGGACTACCCTCTGTAGCGCCTTATGGTCAGATGTCGAGCAGTTGCCATACCTGGCGGTGATGCAACCGTTCATACTAAAAGCAAATCCAGGAGATTGAAGTACAGGGTTGAAGGCAAATTAAATCTCTTTGTGCAGAAAGAATGTCTCCAAACAGAATCTCACACACCTGTTTAAAACCACTACTAAATCCATACAAGACATTACTACTAGAAGGTCTGGTCGTGAGACATGCAGAGTTAGAAGGTTAGTAGGTAAACAAAACACTGGTTTATTCTGAATTGGACCCAACTACATTGGCGCAGCTACACACACAGTATGTGATTGACTCAAGACAGATGTCACTAGCGCCACCATTAGAAATGTCCCCCGAGAGAAGATCTACTCATCGCTTTCTTTTGACTACTGGACACACACACTTAGTATGTGATTGCATCAATACATTGATGACCGTGAGATTTGCTGATTGTATTAGAGTTCAGTTAGATAGAGGTTGTGTGATTGGTTAGTGTGATTTCTCTAGTATAACAGCTCTTGATCAGGGTCCAATTAGGTGGGTGAAATACAACAATCTATAAAGTGCACAAGTTGCTGGATAGTCAGCAAGCAGAGGATAATTACTTTGTATATAGGACATCCTCTGACCTTACAGACAGTCTAATGCAGAGGTTACTGCATATATAGAGAATAAGGACTCCTATCAGACAGGTTTCAGGTCTTCAGTATGTGATAATACTGCAGCAGGTCATTAGTATGGGATCTGGTAATACTGAAGCATATCGTAGGTCTTGCTCCTGAGGAAGAAAATCTGGATGACCTTGAAAGCAGCAACCTCATGAGGTTGAGTTGCTGCTTGGGCAGTTTGATGGTCTGTCCTCTGAAGCATGGTAGTCCAGTGTCCAGCATCAGAGTGACTAGAGACACCACTGTATCCATGTAGGACCTGACAGCCAGGTACCCCCCGACACACCTCCATAAACCATTTGAAAGGTATGGCCTCCATCTTGCCGCCCATGATCACCACCATCTCATCAGTCAGCTTGAGGTCTGGCTCCCAGCCCAGGTTACCACCAGGAGAACTCTCAAACATGAGCCAAAGTTGATGTGGATAAGCCGACCCTTGCTGTCCTGCATGATGTTCCTGTTGTGTCCATCTTTGATTTGTAGCAGAAAGAGCAGCAGGGTGTAAGCAGCCATATTACGGATGAAGTTATGCCTCGCCTTCTGGAAGGCTAGAGTGGACTCATCTTCATACTGGTTTCTGAAGTACTCATACATCCCAAAGTCTGTCTGCCCATCTGGTCACGGGATTTACAGTCTGGGATACACTCGATCACACCACACCCAGGGTCGGTAGCCACCACTCTGTAGGAAACAAAAACAGGTCCAGTCCCGCCAGTTGGAAGATGTTCTTAGACAAATGATCTGGAGAGCCAGCACGTCCACGTTCCAGACGATCCTGCAAGTTACATCGTCGCCCAGCTCCACATCCTGGGAGTCAGTCTGACAACGCAGATCTTTCCTCTCCAGCTCACTGACCCCACAACACTTCACCTTTAACTTATACAGAGTGCTGCCAAGGCCCTGTACCTGGTTGGGTGTTCTAGACTCATAGTCAATGTCCAGTACAATGACCTCTAGGTTACTGGGCAGGTAACAGCCTTGCTAGACCTTGTCAAACAGCTTTGAGACATGCCCTCTTCCTCTCATCTCCCTTTGGGGTGAGCTTGATGGCGGATACGTTGGTGATTTTGTTGAAGTCAAACTCTCTGGTAGTATTTAACTGCACCAGACAGAGCCTATTATCTCCTCAATCATCTCCCCCAAAAGATCCCTGATGTCAGGGTCTTTGTGGTGTGCCTCCTCATTCAGGTAGATGTTAGTCTTCATGTTCCAGATGAACTAGTGTTGGATTCTGTGTTTTACATTATAGCCATTACCATATATATATATATGATTGAATATTATCTGCTTTTGGCTTGTGTGGATGTATGGATGTGTTATGCAACATAGCTGACTTGAAACATAGTTAACAGTGTCAGGGCCATGGGCCTTTCTCATGATGGAAAAATACAGAGTAGCATGAAGACAGGAACTGTTCAATGAGTTGGGGGGGGGGGGGGGCACATTCAGAGCGGGGTGTTGCGAGAACAAGCGGCCTTTTGTTAGATTTCAGGAGCCAGGTGCGAGATAACAGTATCGAGCATGAGCGCATGGATGTTCTTCACAGCAACAGTTACATCTATCAACAGAAGCGCCAAGAGGCGGGGACCCGCCTGAGCGCCTGCAATAGGCTGAGCAAGTTTAAACCACGCCCAGCCTCTACTGTGATAGGCCAACAGACGGGTTGGAACTATGTCCATCACAGTATAAAGAATACTGTTTACATACATCCTGTCAGTTCTCTGTTCTGCCCTGCGCGGTATTAGTGAGCCCGTATATACGAAAGTTGCATTTGCCATTTATTACTTAGCTAATAAAAAAATACATAGCATAAAAATCGGTGACTCATTGTTATATTTATCCTGATACCAGATTTGAATTTACACAACCCTAACACTAGCAGGCCAAGAGCTGAGACTTCTGGGCCACCCACTGGATGTACTCTCTCATAGCCCATCTTGTCATAGGACCTGAACAATCTGAGGAATGTAGAACAGGGTGGCATCCGAAGGCCCAGAAACCATTGGATGAGCATGGTATTTCACAGAGTTATTCTGTATGGTTGACTGACTCATTAGACATGACTGTACAAGCTGACAACAGACCATGTAAACCAAAACCCACAGTTGGGAGTCTGAAAAACATTGCACACGATGTACTCTCTCCCTTCACACTCTTACCTGAAGCACAGTAATCAGTAAATTGCTCCCCAATAGTGGCCAGCAGTAACTCCTTCCATACAGCAGGCTGGGGAAATGAAGACACATTGAGTATGTAACCAACACTATACACATTTACTCAACAAACATGATAAATTACATTTGTATGAATTATTAAAAAATAACAGATTACTTGTATCGTACTTACAGTGCTTTCTTTGGGTACTTTCATTTTCCAAACTCCCCCCTTTGCATTACTCTCTTCTTCCCTGGATAAAAAAGACAATAGTAAATGAAAGGTCATATAATATAATGATGCATAGACTTGTGTTTATGTACAAATTAGGTGAGTTAGGCTCACCAGAGGGGTCTTCTCTCCCCTCTCATTAGGTGATAGCTACATCTCAGTGGTAGGCTGGACACTCCAGGTATATTGTTGTACACACTCCAAAAGCTCTATTCAAAAAGATGCAAGGGAAAATAGGTTCTTTACCATGATTATCAAATTCATATTATTGCTGCATTATTGTTGAAAAACACAAAGCCATAACATAGAGTACAGTACATGTGTATGTATAATAATGTGATGCAGGCAGATCTTAAAACGCTCAACTAACACGCAAACCTTACCTGAACTGTTTGCACAGTGTAGATTTTTTTCAGACCTGATTCACATTCTGCTGCCGTTGTTCCTGGTAAAGATCTAGAGGAAAGATAAACAAAACATTAGTGCTGAGCGATTAACTGAAATGTTTTTCGATGACCGATGGCGTTTCTCTAGAGATCTCAGAAATGTTTTCCAACTTAAGCGCAAAAAACGTGGTCTTTAACTACAATGATCAGAATACATTGCGCATGCAGCTGCTTGTTGTCGTTGGTTCTTGCCAAGCAAGCCTGTGGGGCCCAAGCACCGTGGTATAATAAAAACTGGAGACTCATGTAAGACTACGCCGATTCATGAACCGTCTATTTCCGGGTTGCATCCGATTTGTACAGACCAACATCACATGCGCACTAGCACTCCGTGCGCACAAGGAGCAGTGCGAGCAGCGACGACGCGATCACGTTTTCCAAAAACACGACAGACATTGGATGAATCTCACAAGTTAGATGCAGTGCCTTAGACGGCTGCGTCACTCAGGAGCCCAATAAGTCAAAGTAAAGGGACAGTCATTACCATCACTTTGTTTATTCTGTGTTGTTACAGCATTTAACCCACATAATGCATTTTTTTTAAAATCGAAACCGAAAACACTTTTTTCCAAAACGACCTAGTAATCACTCAGCACAACAACAATATTTAAACAAATGTATAACTCCACATCTGGCATGATCTATCTAGCAGTCCTAAAAATATCCCAAAACGAAACCGAACTCGGAATCGCTCAGCACTACAAAATATCAATATTTAAACGAATTTATCTAGCAATCAGACCTAAAATAACCTGTTTAGTTTTGTACCTATAGCAAGCCTTCCTCCCACTCTGTAAACAGGCCTTACTAGATAACTCAGCCAAAAGAGGTTGTGCTCAAAGCAGCCAGGTCGGAGATCAGGTGTCAATCCCCTTTCCACTGGACTCTAGCCCAGCAGTAAACAAGAATGACCCCCTTTAAAATTGTCGGCGTTCTCTTGCCAAGAGCAGTACATTGACGGATATACAATTTCAATAAAAACACATTGAAAGAAAATATCTGTATATGCAAAATGATAATCTATGGCCATTATTGTGACATCCATCACAGTGAACATGTTTTTATTAGAAAAAAATCTAAATTGAAACCAAGACAGAAAAATTGCCCACATTAAAGTGTCAATGGATGGCAATAGCCTAAACAAAAACAGAGCAGCCTATGATTTGACTTTTAGTCTTGAGATTGGAAATAAACACTTTCACCACTAGGCCGATGTTTCATAAAAAACATGTTTACAACAAATCAGAGGGCCAAGTGCTTTCTCCAACCCAAGGTCTTAACAGACTATGCCCCAATACAAGCACTCACACTGTTCATGAAAATAGACAAAGTCCAATTTCTGCAGGTCATGTGTACACCTCCCACAATAGAATAATATTTACAAATACAGTGAAGCAGTGATCTGAAGTTAAAATAAATCAAAGACTGAGTTTGAGAACATGTTCTAATGGTGCGCATGCTATCAAATCACCAGAGAAATAAGAAACAATGTATCGTGATTGCGAAAACAGACTTATAGTCAAGTGTAATAATCATATAATGTATAATGAATATGGTAGTCATCTTGCCTTTCTGCGGCGTTATACGCATAACTGATTGAAAGGCCTACTCCTTTGTTTTGTCAAGAAGGCTTTCTAGCTATCGCAAATGCAATTTTGTTGACAAACTCATCCCATGAAAGCATAGAAAGAATCGCCATTAAGTCCACGTAATGATAAAATGGTGAGCTTACCTATCAAGCCAAAAAGTCCACGGAGAATGTAATGGGAGAGTACCGTTTCCATCGTTGTTCGTGATGTTCTCCAATTCTCTTTCGTCGATATGGATGTTACGTTCGGGGGAGTTTTGACTTACTGTTTTGTTCAATTGCGGATTCGGGACAGCAGGAACTGCCATTTCCTTGCTTGTAAAAAAATAGCGATTTGATAGTTTTTTAAAAGATCTCGTTTCCCCTTTTGATTGTATAGGAAGTGCCTACTCTGCTGACTCATTCGTCGCTTCACTGTTCTGCCGCCACAACAGTAAAATGACGTATTGCTGTCTGCAGACCAAAC